>NC_057746.1:25522994-25525288 GCF_004010195.1 Chiloscyllium plagiosum | reverse complement strand
ACTTTTTCCCCGGGTACAACAGAGTGTTACAAGGGGACATAAATTTAAGATGAAGGGTGGAAGGTATAGGGGAGATGTCAGGGGTGGGTTCTTTACCCAGAGAGTGGTGGGGGCATGGAATGCGCTGCCTGTGGGAGTGGTAGAGTCAGAATCTTTGGTGACCTTTAAGCGGCAATTAGATAGGTACATGGATGGGTGCTTAAGCTGGGACAAATGTTCGGCACAACATCGTGGGCCGAAGGGCCTGTTCTGTGCTGTATTGTTCTATGTTCTATGGGGTCGCCCCACCACAGGATGGGCTGTGGTAAAGAATAAACTAGAGACAGTTATGTCAGGAAGGGTTGACGGACGTCAGTCTGCACAAGTAGCAGAGATAATCACGCTAACCTAAGCATTTGAGCTGTCGAAGGGGAGAATTGTGAACATTTATACAGACAGCAAACATGCCTTAGGATTTGTACATGACTACATGGTGGCATGGGGAAAGAAGAGGGTTCACTCCTGCTGGCGGAACCCCCATCAAACACCAGCTGAGAATCCAAGCTGAGCACCAGTGAACAGCCAGAAGAGGCTGCAGTAATAAAACTCAAAGCATATCAAAAGGAGCCAGGGACAGATAGCCCCGGCTGGCTGAAATTTAAAGGGAACCAAGCCACAGACCGATCAGCCCAGCGAGCCTTACAGCGGGAAACCATCAAGGAGGTTCCAATAGCAACTGAACTAGCAGGAGATGCCAGTCACATACAGCAGCTGCAGGAGGACATCCTGCAGGAAGAGGGAGAGAGATGGAGAATGCAGGGAACACTGAAAGGGGAGGACGGTGTCTGGAGGCAAGTGAACAAGGTGGTAGCACCAGCGTGCAGACAAACACCTTGTTCAGGCTGCACCACGGGCTCTCACATAGAGGCAGGGAAGCTATGATAGCAAGTCAAAGGAGAGAGTGGTGGTGGAAGGGAATGGGAAGAGATATAACCAAACACTGCCACAGATGTGTGGTTTGCACACAGCACAACCCAGGCAGGCCCATAAAAGTTAGGATGGGATATCAACTAAGGCCAAGGGGACCCTGGGAACACCTTCAAATGGGTTTCACAGGGCCATGACCACCTTCCTGTGGGAAAAGGCACTGCCTGGTCATTATAGACCGGTTCACCCAGTGGGTAGAGGCATTCCCCACCAAGAACTGTACTGCTCCCACTATAGCCAGGATTCTAGCAGAGGGGGTAACCCCAAGGTGGAGGGGTACCCCTCCAGATTGGCTCTGACCAAGGGACGCGTTTCATAGGCAAAGTTATGAAAACAGTATGCCAGCTACTCAGGATAAAGCAAAAATTTCATATTCCCAGGCACCAATATCCTGTACAGCCACAACATGACCTCCCAACTCCTGTACTCAATACTCTGACCAATAAAGGAAAGCATACCAAACGCCGCCTTCACTATCCTATCTACCTGCAACTCCACTTTCAAGGATCTATGAACCTGCACTCCAAGGTCTCTTTGTTCAGCAACACTCCCAGGACCTTACCATCTTTCAAATGCTGTCTAGCTGACTCCCCTACTTTATTTAATCTTTTCCTAATATTTGACTCATAGTCTGAAATACACCTGTTAAAAAGCCATTGCCACACATGTAGGCCCAGGTGACAATGTCAACTTCCATTTCATGCAGAGTCTGGGCCAGGGACCTGTCTATCTGAATAAGCACAGCAGAGAATCATCCCAGTAGATCCACAGAGATCATATGCAATTCTTAACCTCAGCTCCACTTTCCTGCCACTCACTATTACCCTTGGTTCACTTGGTTTTCACTGTTAAAAATACCAACCAGTTAAGATTCATTCAGGTGGAGAAAGGAAATCAAATTGGTGGGGATTACATTCACTGGAGTTGAGAGGAATGGTGGGGCGGTGAATCTTATAGAAATGTATAAAACTCTTCACAGGCCTGGACAGGGGTAAATGCAGGAATGATGTTCCCAATGAGCTGGGAGCCCAGAACCAAAGAGTCACAGTTTAAAGGACAACGGGGTATGCCATTTAGGTCTGAGACCAGAGAGTGGTGACCCTTCAGAACCCATAACCACGGAAAGCAGTCAAGGCTAAAACATTGTAGCTCTTGGGACGAAAGCAATCAAAACATTTGGAGGAAAAGCCTCAGGAACAGGGTATTGAGTTGGATGGTCAGCCATGATCATATTGAAGGGTGGAACAGGCTCCAAGGGCCAAGTGAGCTACTCCTGGTATTGTGTATGTTCACAACACTGGCTGTAAAAATCCTCAATGAAAAACCAA
>NC_057746.1:25520427-25522494 GCF_004010195.1 Chiloscyllium plagiosum | reverse complement strand
GGTCAAATGGTGCATATTTAGTGGCTGTGTGTAATGAAAAACGTGCTGTTGTTGAGGCCTGACTGGCTTTGCACAATGGAAACAAAACCCTGAGAAACTGGATTAATAATGTCCTTTCAGCTCTGTGATCTGCTGGGTTTCAATCCAGCCCCAGACTGATTCGCTGAATCTCTTTTCTCTAGTGGGCACAGATCCACACCACCAGATTGTCCACTATGGGCTCCTCAGAAAGGTCCCCAGCCTGGCTGAGACATGGACATGCGACAAATGATCCTGGGGCTAAGCCTTGTTGATTGGACAGATTGGCGGGTGTCTTGCCCTGCATCTTATCTGGACGCTCAGCATTGATCAGGTACCCAAAGTGCAAACGTGTTCCCTTGTTGTTGCAATCAGGGCCATTAGGCTGTCACCACTGTTCTTTTATTTAACTTCACAAAAAAAGAACTGTTTTTCTCGGGCTTTGTTTGTGTGGAATTCTTTGAATCCCCTCTCTATTGTGTCAGTGCATTGAGCTGTGGTAGCAATCTCACCTCGGGGTCGGGGTTTGAGGCCAGGGTCTGAAGTTTTGAGTCAACAAGCTAGCCTGTCACTTCCGAACTCTGTGTTCTGGGCAATATTATCTCTCGGCTCAGTTACTTGTTGGAGACAAGTGGTGTTCTGCCATGCTCAGGGTTGGAACCGTAACCTTTTGCTTAATACATTTAATGATCTGGATGAAGGAACTGAGCATTGGCTAAGTTTGCAGACAGTACATAGATGGGTTGAGGGACAGGTAGCATTGAGCAGGTGGGGGGAGGCTGCAGAAGGATAGGAGAGTGGGCAAAGAAGTGGCAGATGGAATACAGCGTGGGAAAGTGTGAGGTCATGCACTTTGGTAGGAAGAATAGAGGCATGGACTGTTTTCTAAGTGGGGAAAAACTTCAGAAATCTGAAGTGCGAAGAGATTTGCGAGTCCTCATCCAGGATTCTCTTAAGGCTAACATTGAAGGTTGCGTCAGTATTTAGGAAGGCAAGTACAATGGCGTTTATTTTGAGAGGACTTGCGTATAGAAGCAGGGGTGTACTTCAGAGGCTCTATAAGCCTCTGGTCAGACCACATTTGGAGTGTTGTGTGTAGGTTTGGGCCCCATATTTCAGGAAGGGTGTCCTGGCCCTGGATCGTGCTCAGAGGTGGTTCACAAGAATAATCCCAGGAATGAAAAGCTTAACATCTGAGGAATGTTTGCGGACTCTTGGTTTATGCTCGATGGAGTTGAGAAGGATGAGGTGGGGGGTATCTAATTGAAACATACAGAATAACTGAATGGCCTGGACAGAGTAGATGTCAGGGAGGTGTTTCCATTCCAAGGAGACTAGGACCCAAGGGCACAGCCTGAGACTGAAGGGAAGATCTTTTAGAATGCAGATAATAGGAAACGTCTTCAGCCAGAGAGTGGGGATTCGATGCAATTCACTGCCGTAGAAGGCTGTGGGAGGTCAGGACATTGAGTGTATTTAAGACGAAGTTGGATAGATTCTTCAGTACCAAGGGTTACAGGGAAAAAGCTGGAGAATGGGGCTGAGAAGCCTATCCACCATGATTGAATGGCGGAGCAGACTGGATGGGCTGAATGGCCTAAGCTCAGCTCCTGTGTCTTATGGTCTTACTGAGGAGAGGTCTGGTTGTTGAATCTGTTTTATGGCATCACATGATATGCAAATTATTTTTGATGTTTCTGTCTCTTTTCAAACAATATTTCTCTGCTGTATATCTCTGACTCTTTAAAAACTTTATTAGCTGAATCCCCAGGAGCTCTCTGGCTTTGCAAGATTTCACTGCACACAGCCCATCCTCTGCCCCTCCATCACCTTGCATACCCCACGCAGAAGCAAAATGTGACCATTCTCCATCTCTTCCGAAGGGCAGGTTATCCTGGAGGTGTGTTTGAGCTGTCTAAAATGCTGCTCAAGAAACTCTGGTCATTAATTCAGATAAATGCGAGGTGCTGCATTTTGGGAAAGCAAATCTTAGCAGGACTTATACACTTAATGGTAAGGTCCTAGGGAGTGTTGCTGAACAAAGAGACC
>NC_057746.1:25514170-25518409 GCF_004010195.1 Chiloscyllium plagiosum | reverse complement strand
AAGCGCAACCCACCCATACCCCTACATTTACCCCTTACCTAACACTACGAGCAATTTCCCATGGCCAATTCACCTGACCTGCACATCTTTGGACTATGGGAGGAAACCGGAGCACCCGGAGGAAACCCACGCAGACACTGGGAGAACGTGCAAACTCCACACAGTCAGTCGCCTGAGGCGGGAATTGAACCCGGGTCTCTGGCGCTGTGAGGCAGCAGTGCTAGCCACCGTGCCGCCCATGAATCTCTGTTCAGAATTTGACTCTGGTTTACCAGAAAGGCTGGACATGAAACTGAAGCATTGATTTCTTAGCCTTCGTTCTGTTCTGAGCCTGTTTTGATTATTTCCAGTAACTTTCTGTACTTGCTGTTTGTAACCAGCATGCGCACAGGCCTGGCTGCCTCTTCACTAGTTAGAAGCTACCCTGTTTGATGTACCGAGGAACTTCATTTTCACACTGAAGCCAGTGCTGATTGCCATTGTTAGACCATAAGGAAAAGGAACTGGTTTAGGCTGATCCTGCTCTGCGGTTCATCAGGATCACATCTGATCAGACATGCTCCGCGTCAACATTCCCGCCCTCCCCATAAGTCTTGATTTCCCAAACTAACGAATTATCTAACCCAGGTTTCCTCCCAAAGTTCAAAGACGTGCAGGTCAGCCATGCTAAATTGCCCATCGCGTTCTGGGATGTGTAGATTAGGGGTAAATGTAGAGTAATGCGGAATGGATTTGGGTGGGATACTCTTCAGAGGGTCAGTGTGTATTTGTAGGGCTGAAGGGGCTGTTTCAAAGTTGCAGGGATTCTGTGTGGGTGGCATGGTGGCTCAGTGGTTAGCACTGCTGCCTCACAGTGCTGGGGACCTGGTTCCATTCCCGCCTCGGGCAACTGTCTGTGTGGAGTTTACACATTCTTCCCGTGTCTGCGTGGGTTTCCTCCCACAGTCCCAAAGACGTGCAGGTCAGGCAAATTGGCCATGCTAAATTGCCCATAGTGTTAGGTGCATTAATCAAGGGGTAAATGTAGTGGAATGGGTCTGGGTGGGTTGCTCTTTAGCGGGTCGGTGTGGACTTGTTGGGTCAAAGGGCCTGTTTACACACTAGGGAATCTCATCTAATCTTGTCTAACTGTCTCAGCCTTAAATATAGACTAGGACTCAAGAGTTTCAAAGACCCTCAATAATTATAGTAACGTTGATGCTTCAATGTCTTCTGCCCCTTCTTAGCTCTGTGGCATTCTGCAAGGTTTTAGCCATTTGTCTTGCTGTTCATCTAAGTGGCTCAGTGTTAAATCTGATCTCCAGCATCTGTAGCCCTCACTTTCTCTCAGTGTTAAATCCTGTTTGTTAATGTTTCAGTGCAGCACCTTGGGATGTTTCAATGCAAGTTATAATTGGGGACTTCTGGCATTGACCCAAGTGCTCGGGACAGAGACTCTTTATCCTTAATGTTCAGAGCCCTGTCCTTTTCATAAATCACTCATTACTGTTCCTAAGTGTTAGTATTCTGGAATTGTACAGAGTAACTTGGTAGGGATTTGTCTTGTTTTCCAGGGAGAGATTTCAGTTCATCCCAAAGTGCTTCATAACCAGTGAATTAAATGCAGTGGCCAGTTTGCGTGCACACGCAGGTAACTTCCTGCTGAGTGTGACAGTACTAACCAAGTGATCATCACTCTTGGTGAGGGACATTTTCTGTTGCAGAGAATCTGGGCTTGGACTTAACATCTCCTGTTCTGCCAATGTGACGGTACACCATTGCCTGAGTACTGCCCCTCCGACAGAGCCATGTTTGCACATGGCAGAATGTAAGTGGGGCTGTATGACCAGCAGTGAGGAGATTGGTAGTGATATATGTCTTTGGGTGTGATAAACGTGAGAGGTTTCAGCTCTTGCCAGATACAGCTGACCTGTCCCAATGTCCCAATTGCTTGTGACCCCCCCCCAATGGTGGAGGGCCGTGTTCTGCTTGTATTGCATTATCCACCTCACAGCACAGAGCTTGGGTGTTGTTAGAAAAGGAGATATCATGTTGCAGTTTTGTATTTTGCGCTATCCAGACAGGTCTCGGCAATAACCAGTTATCCTGCATGAAAGATGGGCTGTCATTGATTGGCAAGTGGGTTCCAATTTGTAACGTTGCTGCTATTGGGAATGTACCTGGGAGTACATTATTGCTCATCCCTGGTTGCCCTTGAGAAGGTGGTGGTGAGCTGCCGCCTTAAATAGAGTTTTAATCCAAGATTCCCATGGGAATGTAGCAAGGAAATACTCTTCTCCAGAGTCTAAAGTGAAAAGGAACGATGTCAGTACAGATTTGTTGGTGGGTACCCACTGGGTACTGTTTGGTCTGTATGTGATCTCCTTGAATTCCTGTTGGGAAAGGAAATGGTTGATCTTGTCGGATGGCTCTCTGGGCAGGATGCCAGTGTCATTTGGCAGAATGCCTCATCACCAGAACTTTGAAACAAGCACCAACTGTGGCTTGGCTGGTGTGAAGGGATCTTCTCGTCAGATCTGTAATGCAGTGCTGTGTGCTGTAAAGACTGGTTCTGCACAGTCTGGCTCTTTGCTCTGTCCAAGACCTGCTGGTGTTGGGGTGTGTGCAGACCTGCGTGTTCCACCGTCTGGGGCTGTGTGCTGAGGGTACAGTGGTTTCACACAAAAGCTCAGGGCAGGTTCGACAAAGATGCAGCGGGGAAGCAATCGCCTTCCCGTAGCGCCCAGGAACTATGTAAACCGGATAAAACTCCTTGGTCTGTGTGTGTTTGACCTGAAGTGCCTTGTCTGTGCAAGCGAATTAACGATTGTTGACTTAATGTTTCTCCTCTCTGTTCCCCCACCGCCCACTCCCTGCAGTTTGTGGAGTTCTGTGGGACTTTAACAGAAGAGACCCCGGAAGTGATCAATTTCCTACAGAGAAAGTACAGCAAGGCCTTTCCAGATTATCTGGCCTCCACGGAGTTCCGCAACGTGCTGGGCCGTTGTCTCACCCGGGTTCAGGGCAAGAAAAGCAAAGTGTTTGTTTACATCAATGAGCTCTGTACGGCTCTGAAAGCCAACTCTCAAAAAACCAAACAGGCCTTGGCCAGCAGGGAGAACTCCAAGAAGGCAGTGTCTGAGCCAGGCAGTCCGTCAGCCCAGGATGGTAAAGAGCCGGGCATGTGTCCGGCTCAGAGTAACGACCAGTCAGCAGATCCAGCCTCAATGTCAGTGTCTCAGTCTGACCCAGCCACGAAGAAGCGGACAGGCAGTGGATCCCGGCGTCAGATCCGCTACTTGGAGAACCTCCTGAAGGTCTACGCTGACGAGATCAAGCGCCTGCAGGAGAAGGAGCTGGACCTGAAGGAGCTGGAGGACGAGGACTCCTCATACATCCAGGAGCACCGGCTGAAGAAGAAGATGGTGAAGATCTTTGAGAAGCTGTGCGAGCTGAAGAACTGCTCGAGCCTGACGGGCCGGGTCATCGAGCAGCGCATTGCTTTCACTGGCACCCGGTACCCCGAGATCAACCGCAAGATCGAGAGGTTCATCAACAAGGAGGATCACTTCCCCGATTACCAGGATGTCCGTAACATCATTCAGAAAGTCAGCATCAAGCACTCACTGGGCCTCAGGCAGAGGCAGATCCAGAGTATGGCACAGGACGTGTTCCGAGAGGTGGGCAACCGTCTCCAGGAGCGGCGCCACCTTGACCTGGTGTACAACTTTGGCAGCCACCTCACCGACGATTATAAACCAGGTGGGTGTGTGGAGGGAGGTGTCTGATCCTGCAATCTCTCGTGCCCCTGGAGAGCATTGCCAGTCTGGGGGAGGGGGCGGGGGCGGGGCGGGGGGAGAATCGGTGCCAAGTAAAGCAACAATTGCTCCCTGCTCTGACCCACTCCTACCCAACCTCAGTCCCGGCTCTATAGCCCATTTGTCTGTGAGGAATGATGGAGTGAAATTCCAAGAGGGTCAGGGAAGGGGGGGGGTGTGTTCCTGAACTACAGGGAAGTATTAGGATGAAGAGGAGCAGGAATTGGCAATTCATCTCCTCCAGCTTCCTGTGTCACTGAGTGAGATTTTGTCTGATCGGGTTGTGGTTTTAACTTCACCTTCCTGTCCGTTTCCCCAGCCCCTTCCACTCTGTTATTGATGGAAGTTCTGTTTTACTTCCACACGGATTGGGAGCGGGAGTCCGTCTTCAAGCCCTCTCTGCCATTTAATAAATTCATGGCTTACCTAATTTCAAACCCCC
>NC_057746.1:25498656-25509116 GCF_004010195.1 Chiloscyllium plagiosum | reverse complement strand
GCGGGTCGTGAGTTCATGGAATGCCCTGCCAGTAGCAGTGGTGGACTCTCCCTCACTATGGGCATTTAAGCGGGCATTGGATAGGCATATGGAGGATAGTGGGCTAGTGTAGGTTAGGTGGGCTTGGATCGGCGCAACATCGAGGGCCGAAGGGCCTGTACTGCGCTGTATTCTTCTATGTTCTATAAACGTTCTGCATCATCCTCAACCATTTCTGCCACCAACAAATGGACCCCACTACCAGAGGTGTATTTCCCTCCTTGCCCATATCCGTGTTCTGCCATTTCAGTTCCCTCTCCCACTCTGCCAAAAGCATGCAAGTCCTCAGCCGCCTCCACCTCCAGAGTCTAGCCACCCGATGCCTGGAGGAGGAATTCCTCATCTTTTGCCTTGGGGCCCACCAACCAAACGCGATCAATGTCGATTTCAGCAGTTTGCTGATCTCTCCTTCCGCCAAGCTTATCCCAGGTCCAACCCTCCAACTTGGCAACGCCCTCTTGACCTGTCCATTGTCTTTCTGATCTGCCTGCTCCACCCTCCCCTCAGCCCTCACCATCACCCTCCACCTTCATCTACCATTGGTAAAGCAACTGCAGAGCTCCACCTGGTCCCAACTTGCTTGTGACTCTGAGGTTGGACTTGGAGTCACCCAGTGTCCCAGTGAAAGATGACTGACGTCAACAAGGGTCGTGTGTGTGTTGGGAGAGGGGGAAGAGAGACTTTCCTCTGTGTCTTTCTCAATCTGTTCCCTACCTCTTTGCTCTTGCGAACATGTTCCCTGATGTGGCACCATCTGACTGTGGAAACCAGCCTCATAATGAGGAGACAGCTCCTGTTTGAACTGAAGGTGTCACTGACATTAAATGCACACTTGATGATAAATTATTAAAGGTTAAATCTTTTGGTAAATGTAACCGAGAGAGAGAGGCTCCTCCTCCCCCACCCTCCCCAAATATTGGATATAATTACTCCAGCTTCCTGATGGCCTGATGTAGATTTCTCTGACTGGGTCAGGTAGTTGAAATTGGTTCCTGCCTTTCCTCGGGGGACTACTTAGACCATTCAATTGTGTTTCAGATGAGAAAGCAGAAGGCAGTGATGCTGAGGAGGAGGAGGGAGAGGAGGAGGACCAGGGCTCGGTTGAATCGGCCCAGTCTTCGGAAGACGAGGACAGTGAAGAGGATGCAGAGTCTGCAGAAGGACCCCGTGTGGATGAAGGGGTGGGATTGGAGCCTGTGGAGGCCGAGGCTAGCTCCAAGAGTGAGCTCAGCTCCACATGCCCGACTGCCAAGTCTGAGTGCGCTGCCGAGAGTGGGAGCACCACGCGAGAGGACGTCAGCGGTGATGGTGTCCCTGTGGAGGACGGAGTGGGCTCGAGTGTTGGGGGTGGAGCTGCTACACTTGCCGTCACTCTGGGGGACGGGGCGGTGGAAGAAGGGGTAGGTTCCAGTAGCGAGAACGGGACTGCCCTGGCTGCGGAGGAAGGGTTGGCGTCTGCCGTCGCTGAGACGGGGAGCCAGTCTGATGCACAAGGCAGCCCTGCATGCCCAGCTGAGGAAGGAAGCGGGAGCTCAGAGGCAAGTCCCCTGCCCGCTGATTGGGAGGCAGCAGAGCCTGACCTCGGAGGCCAAACCCAACAGCATCCAAAGAGGAAACGCGCTGACTCCAGTGGGCAGAAACTGGAAGCGTCCATGGTCAAACTGAGCCCCAAAACCAGCCCCTGGGTGGCTGAGCAAACCATAACAAACAATGTGCCTGCACACGACAAGGGCAGTGCAGAAGCTTCCCCGTGTTATGAGCCAAAATCTTCGACCCTGGAGGTTGAGACCACCCTGGATGGTAGGCCTCCTGTCACAAAAGGGAAGTTGGACATTCTGGGAAGTGATGAGCACGGTCCAGATGTCTGTTTAACTGCAGTCAATGGACAAAAGCAAGAGTCTGTCGATCTAGACACACCACCAGTTCCAAAAAGAATGAAGCGAGCCCCGGACACGGAGACGCAGTAAGTAGAAAGAGGTTGCATTTCTTTTGGATAATCACTCCTTGTTCCCGTTCTCTCCCCTCTGTCGTTTTGAGAAGCAATTCAGTGGGAAAGAGGGCTTGCTGCTGTTTCCTCCAACGGCTTCTCGCTGAGTGAGCCGTTGTAATCAGTTTGCCTGCCCTGCTGCAGGCTGACGAAGCTCAGTCATTGGTTGTATTGGCCTCCCAGCTGCCAAACCACTTGATCCCTTCCATTACAATTGGCTGTCAGTGTCCTGGGAACTGGCAAACCCCATGGGTGAGAGCTGTCTCAAGCTGCACAAGGTATGTGGTTCAGGCATTCCGAATAGAACCATGACTGATGAAAGGGATGGAGGGTGCACCTGGGTGATGGGAAGGACAGGGCTAGTTGTTTTCACCAAGTAGATGGGATGGAGTCGTTGGACAAAGCTATCAGGACATTTAAGAGTAGGTTAGGAAATCCGCCAACTTTATATGGATCTGCCCTACATGCAACTCCAGACCTGTGGCAATGTGGTTGACTCTCATCTGCCTTCCTGAAGTAGCCTAGCAAACCATTCAGTTGTACCAATGGTTACAAAATCTCCACAAAGAAATGAAGCCAGTCAGACCATCCAGCACTGGCCGAGGCCCCAGTTCTGCTGACCCTGCAGAGTCCTCCCCACTAATGTCTGGGGGCTAGTGCCAAAGTTGGGAGAGTTATCTCAAACTGGTCAAGCAACAGCCTGATTTGAGTCCTACTCGAGCAGTCATACCTTACAGACAATGTCCCAGAGCCCACCATCACCATCCCTGGATGTGTCCTGTCCCACTGGCAGGACAGACCCAGCAGACTGGGTGGCGCAGTGGGATACAGTTGGGAGAGAGTTGCCCTGGGAGTCCCCAGCATTGACTCTGCACCCCATGATTGAACATAGGCCAGGAACCTCCCTACTGATTACCATGCACCGTCCTCCCTCAGCTGATGAATCTGTGGTACTCCATATTGAACAACACTGAGAGAGAAGCACTGAGGATAGTGAGGGCACAGAATGTACTCCGGGTGGGGGGATTTCGCTGTCCACTGCCAAGAGTGGCTCAGCAGCAGTACTACTGATCGAGCCGGTCGGGTCCAAAAGGACATAGCTGCTAGACTGGGTCTGCAGCAGGTGGTGAGGGAACCGGCAAGCAGGAAAACCGTACCTGACGTCATCATTACCGATCCCCCAGCTGCAGATCCGTCTGTCCATGACTCTATAGGTATGAGTGACCACCACACAGTCCTTGTGGAGTCAAAATCCTGCCTTCACATTTGAGGATAACCTCCATCGTGTTGTGTGGTACTTGTTACAGTGCGAAAGGGACAGGCTTCAAACAGATCTAGCGACTCCAGACTGGGCCTCCACGAGACATTATGGGCCATCAGCATGTGCAGAATTGTTAAAGTGGAGATTTGGGATGGCCCAGGGAATCCCTTGTGGACTCAGACCTGTAAAGCCTCTCTCTTGGTTTGTCCTGGAGATTGTACTCTTTGGAAGTCTGAAATAAAAAACCTCTTACAGACTGTTTAGTTTAATTTTAGTCATCCCCTTTTGTTCATCAATTGCGTCACAGTTACAACATAACACTGATACCTATAAGCTAAGCTAACTCTGTTCAAATAACCCAGGAGAGTAGGGTACCAGCCCTTCACGTGCCCCAGCAGGCTACTCCCATGCACTGCTACAAAGTGGCTTCCTTTATACAAAAGTTTACAAAAACCTAACGTTCTTAATTAGGCAGATAACAGTGAAAGACAATAATTTATAAGCAAGAAAAGTTAATTGATAGGTCTGTGTGTGCTTGACTGATCACTCCTACAGGCCTTGAGCTATCCATCAGCTGGGAAAAACATACCCAGCTGAGTTAGGTGCCTGCTAGTCAGATAAACTCCTATCATAAAGATGTACCAGTCTGAGCTCATTGGAGAGTCCATAAGGTAACCTTGCGCAGCTCTCATGTCAGATACAATTGTTTTACAAAATGGCTTCTTAGCAAGGAGGGCAAATGTTTGACCATTAAAATGGCTTCCTGACAGATTGTGTCAGAATCTCTTCAGTGTTAGGTTTAGAATAATTTTAAGCTGGGAGCAGACTCCTGCTTTTTATCTTAAGCACAGAATCATTTTGTACCTGAGGCTGAAATGTTACTGCAAGGTTGTATTTAAAATGATTAATTAGTCTTGAATTAAACATACCGCCTTTTCAAGTTTGTGAAGCAAATCCAAATAAGACCTAAGATCTGACTAGCTAGAATTGAATGGGGCAGTCATGGTCTGTAAAAAAACAAAAACAGCAAGTAAGTTAAAGCTTTATCAATATAACCTTTCAGCGTTTGTATTTCATAACCAGTAATGGATAATCAAAATCATAAAGTTCCAAAATGCAATTAAATTCAGTCCATAGCAGATAAGCACTAAGAGTTAATTTTCTACTGGCTTCAGCAGCCTCAGCACTAACATGGTCTCTCTCTCTCGCTCGCTCTCTAATGTCCTTTTGAACTCTCAAGTCAGCAAAGATTTTCTATGTCTGCCCCGCTTGCAAGGGGCAATAAGAATCCATTATAATTGGCAGTATCTGACTGTTAATTACAAAGTTTTAGATAGTACCAAGTTTCGTTTCAGGGTCAGAATCAAATACTGTCATTAATTTCACAAGGGAACGGCTGTGAATGTTATCACTGGGTGTCCTGATCGCTCAGATTCACCAACGCTAAGGCAAATGTTCTTCATTGTCTTACAGCATCCTGTTATCACTTGGTGAGCCCAGATGTCCCTATCATCATCATTCCTTAAGATCCTCCCTTTTTATCTGAGCCTTCCTGTCTGTCTATTTTCTAATGCAGTAAATGTGATCTATAATTCAGCATTACATTTTAGCCTAAATGTTTCAACACCAGGTTTAAGGCTACAGAGTACTCCACAATCTGTAGCCTCATGGCCTGCCATTTCCCCACTCAATCATTGCCATCAAGCCAGAGGATCAACCCTGGTTCAATGGAGAGTAGAGGAGGGCATGCCAGGAGCAGCACCAGGGATACCACCAGTGAAGCCACCAACCAGGACTACCTGCATGGCAAACCGCATAGGCAGCAAGTGATAGGCAGAGCTTTGAGAAGGTTTGTAGCTCAGGTTGAGGTTCTGGGTGTCGGTTTTCTCGCTGAGCTGGTAGGTTCACTTCCAGAGGTCTTGTCACCCTACGAGGTAACATTATCAGTGAGCCTCTGGGTGAAGCACTGGTGGTATGGCCCACTTAGGAGTTGTTTCCCAGGGTTAGTGATGTAATTTCCTGTGTCGCGGCAGGAGTGGTGCTGGAAAAGCACAGCAGGTCAGGCAGACTCCAAGGAGCAGGAAAATCAACGTTTCGGGCAAAAGCCCGTCAGGAATAAAGACAGGGAGCCTCCAGGGTGGAGAGATAAATGGGAAGGGGGCTGGGGCTGGGGAGAAGGTAGCCAAGAATACAGGAGGTGGGAATGGAGGTGATAGCTCAGAGGAGGGTGGAGTGGATAGGTGGGAATGGAGATAGGCAGGTAGGACAGGTCATGGGGACTGCAAGGTTGGAACTGGGGTAAGGTGGGGAAGAGGGGAAATGGGGAAACTGGTAAAGTCCACATTGATGCCCTGGGGTTGAAGTGTTCCGAGGCGGAAGATGAGGCGTTCTTCCTCCAGGCGTCGGGTGGTGAGGGAGCGGCGGTGAAGGAGGCCCAGGACCTCCATGTCCTCGGCAGAGTGGGAGGGGGAGTTGAAATGTTGGGCCATGGGGCGGTGTGATTGGTGCGGGTGTCCCGGAGATGTTCCCTAAAGCGCTCTGCACGGAGGCGCCCAGTCTCCCCAATGTAGAGGAGACCGCATCGGGAGCTCACCTGCACATCCACCAATGTCATTTATTGTATCCGTTGCTCCCGATGCCGTTTCCTTCACATATGTTGTCCCAGTTGAAGTGGTGTCCTTATCATATGTAAGGATACTAGTGAGAGAGGGTCATGTCATTTTGTGGCTGGTTGGTGTTCATGTATCCTGGTGGCTAGTTTTCTGCCTGTTTGTCCAGTGTAGTGTTATAATTCTTGCACGGTATTTTGTAAATGACATTAGTTTTGCTTGTTGCCTGTATAGGGTCTGTCAAGTTCACTAGCTGCAGTTTTAGTGTGTTGATGGGTTTGTGGGCTACCATGATGCTAACAGAGCTAAGCGATCCCTCAATCAACGGAGGATCTTCGTTCTGTCGCCCTGCCACGTCCAATCGTGAATGGAGGAGAATGGTGGTGGAGAATGCAATCAGTGGAGGGTGTGGTTCCACAAATATCCCCATCCTCAATGTTGGCAAAGCCCAGTACATTAGGGCCAAAGGTAAGGCTGAAGCTTTCGCAGTGTTCCTGGGCATCACAGATATTAGTCTCCTGGTTGGAAGCACTGGATACTGCAAAGGCTATGGGCCCTGACAACATTTCAGCAATAGTACTGAAGACTTGTACTCCAGAATTGCTGCTCCCCAAGCCAAGCTGTTGCTGTACATGGTGGAAAATTGCCCAGATACATCCTATACATCAATCCAGCCCAGCCAGTTACTGCCCCATCAGTCTGCTCCCGACCATAGGAAAGTGATGGAAGGGGTTATCAACTGTGCCGTCAAGCAGCACCTGCTCAGTTCTGCCAGGGTCACTTAGCTCCTGATCTCATTCCAGCCTTGGGTCAAACATGGACTAAAGAGCTGAATTCCAGAGGGGAGGGGAGACTCTCAGCCCTTGACATCAAGGCTACATTCAACTGTGTAATTACCCTTGAGAAGCTGGGGGTGAGCTGCATTTACTGCCTCTGTCCATAGTTGCCCCCCTTGAGAAGGTGGGGGTGAGCTGCATTTACTGCCCCTGTCCCTAGTTGCCCCCCCTTGAGAAGGTGGGGGTGAGCTGCATTTACTGCCTCTGTCCATAGTTGCCCCCCCTTGAGAAGGTGGGGATGAGCTGCATTTACTGACCCTGTCCCTAGTTGCCCCCCCTTGAGAAGGTGGGGGTGAGCTGCATTTACTGCCCCAGTCCCTAGTTGCCCCCCCTTGAGAAGGTGGGGGTGAGCTGCCTTCTTGAACCGCTGTAGTCCATGTGCTGTGGATAGACCCACAATGTTCCTTAGGGAGGGATTTCCAGGATTGGGACCCAGCCCCACTGAAGGAATGGTGTTTCACTTTCAAACTGGGGCTGTTTCTCTGGCGTGGGTTTCTAAGTCAGGATTCGGACCCAGCCACACTGAAGCGACGGCCGATATATTCCCAAGTCGGGATGGGGAGTGGGGAACTTGCAGGGGGGGGTGGCGTTCCCCGGTATCTGCTGCCCCTTGTCCCTCTGGATGGAAGTGGCCGTGGGTTTGGAAGGGGGTGCCTGAGGGTCTTTGGTGAATCTCTGCAGGGTACCTTGTAGATGGTACACACTGCTGTTACTGAGCGTCGGGGGGTGGAGGGAGGAGATGTTTGGGGAGTTTCGGCAGGGTATCTTGTAGATGGTACACACTGCTGCTACTGAGTGTCAGGGGGTGGAGGGCGGGGATGCTATTTCGAGAAGGACAGTAGAGTTCTCCTCACCCAGAGTCCAGGCTGATATTTATCCCTAGGGTGGGTCTTGATGGGTTGTTGAAGTGCTACTGTTTGTGAGAGCTTGCTGCCTACAGAAATCCCCCTATAACAACTATGTGACTAGAATGCGATTAGTGGTTATGAAATGCCCATTAGTTGAAGTGTTGTCTAAACCTTATTCTGGACCAGAGAAATGCTGTAAAACATTGTGTCCAGAGTTCAGACTGCTTCGTGTCTGCTCAAACTGGGGACAGCTGCTGTTCAATTAAGGCTTAGTATAGAGCCTGGGTGTGTTGTGGGCAGTTGTGGGACACACCCAAGGCACAGGGTAATTGGCATGTGCCAACGCTCAGGACTTATGAGCACACACCACCACCACCACCACCTTAAGGGCATGTAGGGATGAGCAATAAACACTGTCCGAGCCAGTGATGCCCATGTCCCGTGAGTGAACAAACACCAAGAATAATTCCAGCCCCACAGTCCTGTCAAGGTGTATCTCTCAGGGCTGCTGTATCACCTGTCATTTCTGCTGAGCCCTACTAGTGTCGAATCTCATTTCCTGACGGTGTAGCGAGCCAGGAATGATGTGGGAACAGTGGGTTTGCTGTGATCAACGACCCTCCGTGTGCTGAGGGAGAACATGTTAATATATCAGTTCCTCAAGTCTGTCAGTTCCTGTAGGATATCCTAAAATGATTGCTGGTGGATCTGAACCAAACTCTCCTGGGATGACATCTGGTCAGGAGTTAGTGAAATCTGGTTAACTACAGGGCTGTGTGCTGAAAGCCTATTGTATGTGTTGTCTGGGGCAGTCTGGTTGAGCATATGGAGAAAGATGAGCTGATCAGAGTTGGTGTGGATTTGTAAGTAGTTAGTCATGTCTGCTTTGTCTAATTGGAGGATTTGGGTATGTACGCAGCAGCTGTCAGAGCCAGAGCTCCAATTACCACTTTGTTGAGGATCTTTGTCAAGCTGGGAGCTGTGATGTGGTGGCTGTCCTCCTCCTGTCCTTTATGTTCTGACAGTCTGAGTTGAGTGGGTTCTGGAATCTTGCGTTGGAGGTTCACCCCCCGATCAGGAGCTGTCGCTTTGACTGTTGCTGCTGAGTGTCTGTGATCCCACTCAGTCCATCCTGCTGTGCCATTCTGGCCAGGGCTTGTCTTTCTCTGACAGATGTTGACTTTTTCCCTGTAATTGTTGGGTGGTCCAGTTTGGAACTTCCAAACACAGTCAATCTGTTACCTTCACCAGTCCTGCTGCTCCCTGGTCCACTTCATCATAACAACAAAGAGACTCCTGGAGGCATTGGGTACAGCAAAGGCTGTGGGCCCCCATGATATTCTAACAATCGTACTGAAGACTTGTGCTCCAGGAATGTCCTGTACCCACCACAGGTCAAAGCAAACCAACCTGACTAATGACCATCTTGTCAAGTGATACCACATTAACAAACCCAAAAGTCTACTCCCTGGCACCAGTCAGCTCCTGGCCGCCTCATTCCAGCATCTGCTCACAGAGGCAAGTGTGTGACAGACCTTAACCATCGACCTGGACCCAATATACCAACCACTACAGCGGACAGCTGAAACTGACAACCGGAAGCGGCAGGGACAGACCACTATAAACACCGGAGGAAACATCAAAGAAGCGCTTCGCAGGAGGCTCCCAAGCACTGATGATGTCGCCTAGCCAGGGGACGAAACGTTTGCAACAAAAAGTTCCAGCTCGGCGAACAGAACCACAACATTAGTGAGAATCCAGGAAGACCCAGCTGTGAAAGGAAAGTGGTTGTGGAGGGTCAGTCACTTCAGCCCCAGGGCATCTTGGCAGGACTCCCTCAGGATAGTGTCCTAACCCCCCCCTACCATCTTCAGCTGCTTCATCAATGACCTTCCCTCTGTCAGAAGGTCAGAAGTGGGGATGTTTGCACAATGTTCAGCACCATTCAGGACGACTCCGAAACTGCAGCAATCAGTGTCCAAATGCAGCAAGACCTGGACAGTATCCAGGCTTGGGCTGACAAGTGGGAGGTAATGTTTGTAGCTGGAAATGTGTTGCTGGAAAAGTGCAGCAGGTCAGGCAGCATCCAGGGAACAGGAGAATCGACGTTTCGGGCATAAGCCCTTCTTCAGGAATGAGGGTAATGTTTGTACCCCACACGTGCCAAGACGTGACTATCTTTGTTTGCCTTTCAGAGGCATTTCACTGCGTTCCCCATTCTCAACATCCTTGGGGTTATCCTTAACTGGAATCCGAACTGGAGCACCTACCATGCAAATACAGCAACTGCAAGGGCAGATCAGAGGCTGGCAATTCTCTGGCAAGCAAGGCACTTGACTCCTCTACAAGGCACAAGTTGGGGTTTTGGATTAAAACCAGGAAATCCTGGTTGGCCAGGCAGCAGCTTTGTCGAGGGAGCAGTGTGTGGTTTGTGTCCAAGCACCATTTTCTCCTCAGCTGACCATTCCTTTCTCACTCTTCTGCCTCTCTCCAGTAACGTACTTGTTGAAGCGAACAATTTTCAGAGCAGGTATTTCAGGTGGTTGTATGTGAATTAGCCTGAAGCACTTTAGAAAATATCTTTCTCGATTTTGTAGTTAGAGGGAATCGTCAATGTCAGAGAGAGGCCTTGAGGAAGCAGTGTGATTGAAGTGATGTTGAGCTGATGCAGAGTGGCCAGGGTACACCTTGAAATGTGTTGGTGTTCTAACCTGCGGTTGTACACTTACCTGGAGCTTGGGATTTAAGCCTGCTGTATGGCTTTCCCAGTCGTTATTACGGTTTCTGAATACACCCAGAATCCCTGGAAAAGCATCGTGCGATGTTTCATAGTGCCATCTGATAACCTGGTACTCTTTCCCCCCCACCCTCTCGCCTCGC
>NC_057746.1:25484443-25497180 GCF_004010195.1 Chiloscyllium plagiosum | reverse complement strand
TAACCCACCCCTCAACCTCCTCATCCAAGTCATTTATAAAAACTACAAAGAGCAGAGGCCCAAGAACAGAGCCCTGTGGGACACCACTCAACACTGACCTCCAGGCAGAATACTTCCCATCTACAACCACTCTCTGCATTCTGTCAGCCAACCAATTCTGATCCAGATAGCCAAATCTCCCTGTCTCCCATACTTCCTGACTTGATGAGTGAGCCTATGACAGGGAACTCTATCAAATGCCTTGCTGAAATCCATAGACACCACATCCACTGCTCGACCTTCGTCGACCTGTCCCGTCACCTCCTCAAAGAACTCAATAAGATTTGTGAGGCATGACCTGCCCCTCACAAAGCCATGCTGACTGCCTTTAATCACGCTATGCTTTTCCAAATAGTCATAAATCCTATCCCTCAGAACTCTCTCCAAAACCTTGCTGACCACAGTCGTAAGACTGACCGGTCTGTAATTGCCAGGGATTTCCCTATTCCCACTCTAGAAAAGAGGAACAACATTCGCCTCCTTCCAACCCTCCGGTACGGCTCCTGTGGAGAGTGAGGAGGCAAATATCCTCGCCAGTGGCTTAGCAACCTCCTTTCTCACTTCCCGGAGCAGCCTGGGATAAATCTGGTCTGGCCCTGGGGACTTAACAATCCTAATGTTTGCCAAAATTTCCAGCACATCAACTTCATCAATTTTGATCTGGTCAAGCCTGTATTCCAGCTCCTCAAAGTTCTCATTCACAACAAGGTCCTTTTCCTTAGTGAAAACTGAAGCAAAAACACTCATTTAGGGCTTCCCCTGTCTGCTCAAGCTCCACAGATAAGTTCCCTCAACTATCCCTGATCGACCCTACCTTCTCCCTGATCATTCTGTTATTCCTCATGTATTTAACCTGCGCTATTCCATTTTCATCCATATGTTTATCCACTGACCATTGAAATGCCCTTAAAGTTGGCGTTCCACACCCTCACTACTCTGTGTAAAGAAACTACCTCTGACATCTGTCTTTTTTTTTTGACCCCTCAATTTAAAGCTGTCCCCTCATGCTCGCCAACACCATCTGAGGAAAAAGGCTCTCACTCTCCACCGTAACTAACCCTCTGATCATATATCTCTACATCCTTTCTCAACCTTCTCTCTAATGAAAACAGCCTTTTTTTTGACCCCTCAATTTAAAGCTGTCCCCTCATGCTCGCCATCACCATCTGAGGAAAAAGGCTCTCACTCTCCACCGTAACTAACCCTCTGATCATACATCTCTACATCCTTTCTCAACCTTCTCTCTAATGAAAACAGCCTCAAGTCCCTCAGCATTTCCTCCATACCAGGCAACATCCTGGTAAACCTCCTCTGAACCCTTTCCAAAGTTTCCATATCCTTCCTATAATGCGGTGACCAGAACTGCACGCAATACTCCAAATGTGGCCGCACCAGAGTTTTGTACACCTACAACATGACCTCATGGTTCCAAAACTCATTCCTTCGACCAATAAAAGCTAACACACTGTATGCCTTTTTAACAATTCTATCAACCTGGGTGGTAGCTTTCAGGCATCTGTGTACCTGGACACCAAGATCTCTCTGCTCATCTACACTGCCAAGAATCTTAACATTAGCCCAGTACTCTGCATTCCTGTTACTCCTTTAAGTAAATCACCTCACACTTTTCTACATTAAATTCCATTTGCCACTCTCAGCCCAGCTCTGCAGCTTATCTATGTCACTCTGTAACCTGCAATATCTACCGACCTTCGTATCATCTGTAAATTTACGAACCCATCCTTCTGCGTCTTCATCCAGATCATTTTTAAAAATGACAAACAGCAGTGGCCCCAAAACAGATCCTTGTGGCACACCACTGGTAATTGAGTTCCAGGATGAATATTTCCTGTCAACCACCACCCTCTGCCTTCTTTCAGCTAGTCAATTTCTCATCCATACTGCCAAATCCCCCTCAATCCCATGTCTCTGTTGTGCAATGGCCTACCCTGAGGAACCTTATCGAGTGCCTTACTGAAGTCCATATACACCACATCAACCACTTTATCCTCATCCACCTGTTTGGTCACCATCTCAAAGAACTCAATAAGATTTGTGAGGCACAACCTACCCTTCGCAAAACAGTGTTGACTATGCCTAATCAAATTATCCCTCTAGATGATGATAAATCCTCTCTGTTAAACCTTTCCAACACTTTACCCCCAACTGAAGTAAGGCTCACTGGTCTATAATTACCAGGGTTGTCTCTACTCCCCTTTTTGAACAAGGCAACAACATTTGCTATCCTCCAGTCTTCTGGCACTATTCCTGTAGACAATGATGACATAAACATCAAAGCCAAAGGCTCTGCAATCTCCTCCCTAACTTCCCAGAGAATCCTAGATCAATTCCATCTGGCCCAGGGGACTTATCTATTCTCTCACTTTCCAAAATTGCTAACACCTTCTCCTTGTGGACCTCAATCCTACCTAGTCTGGTTGTCTGTGTCTCAGTATTCTCCTCAACAACATTGCCTTTTTCCCAGTGTGAATACTGATGAAACAATATTCATTTAGAGCATGTCCTACCACCTCGGCTCCACGCACACCTTCCCTTTAATATCCTTGATTGGCCCTAATCTTACTCTTGTCATTCTTTTATTCCTGATATACCTATACAAAGCTGCTGTGGTTCTGTTCGCCAAGCTGGAAGTTTTTGTTGCAAACGTTTCGTCCCCTGTCGAGGTGACATCCTCAGTGCTTGGGAGCCTCCTGTGAAGCGCTTCTGTGGTGTTTCCTCTGGCATTTATAGTGGCCTGTCCCTGCCGCTTCAGGTTGTCAGTTTCAGCCGTCCGCTGTAGTGGCCGGTATATTGACCATCAACAAACACATAGACCTGGACCCAATAAACCGGCCACTACAGCTGATTCGGTACCTTTGTTCCATCCACAAACAAATCCATTGCTAATGCATCGCTACCTCTCCACATTAACATGGAAGAAGCTGTCATCAGGGGGCAGGGAGGAGGGCTTCAATGTCCATTGCTCAGAGTAGCTCAGCACACAGCCCATGCCCAGGTTGGTGGATGTAGCTGTCCCAGACCCAGTCAAGCAGCTGCTCAGGGGACTGTCCGCTGCAGATAAGTCTCTGTGTGACGGTTCCAGTAAAGGTGACGGTTGTACAGTCCTTGTTGAGATGAAACTCTGCCCTAATGGTGGGCATACACACTGTTGTTCATGCTGCTGGGCCCCAGGTTGATGCCCAGTGAGCACCCTTCTCTGAAACATTAACGGCTTGGTCCCAATTTGGATTTCAAGCTGCAGATGTTCTGCTGTGTTCCAGGGACCAGGCCACACCACCTTTCAAACCTGCTTTAAATCAGCCTGTTCAGAGTTACTAACGTACACCTCAAGAGCAGGGCACTGGCACGAGGGGCTCATGCCTTTGAGATTTGATCACTCCAGTCTTGGTTCCTGCTGAAGGACGGGGAGTTGTAATTGCAGTTGAGGATGGTTTGGGGGGGTTCCCCAGCTCTCTCAGGACCTTAGTCCTTGCAGTTGTCCAAAAGCTACCAGCTGTGTACTGCAGGGAAGGTGAGCAAACTAACCCTGGTCCCTGATACATGGAGCTGTTCAGGCAAGAGAAAGCAGTGGGAAGGTAGTCATGGTCAGGGACTGTACACAGAAGGAGGAGATACTGCCATGCAGAAGGCTTCAGGGCATCTCCAGGCTGGACAGGGAAGCTCTCATCCACATTGATGTCAGCAACATTGGTAGGACTGTAAAGGATGTTCTAGCTGTACGTGTGTGTTTAAGGAGGTAGGAGATGAACTAATACTGAGAACCACCAAGAGTGAATCTGCCTGCCCCCCCCTCAATGGCATGACCATCACAGCCCTCCCTGATCAACAGCTTGGGAGTTACCAATGAGCAGAAACTCATCTGGACCAGACATATAAATGAGTACAGTGTCACTCCCCTCTTATCTCCCACATGTAGCCTGTCCACCCCATCGAAAAGGTGCAGGGTATGGCGGGGAGGGTGATGGAATACTCTGCCCAATTCCCAAGCTTGCCACCATCCAGGACACAGGCTGCTTGATTGAACACCTCTCCCTCCCTTTCCCTGACAGCAGTGTGCACTGCCTACAAGATGCTGCACTCACATCGTTCAAACCCAGAACTCCTACCATCGAGAAGATAAAGAAACACCAAGCACATACCCCTCCAATCATTCAGCAGTATATCACCATTCCCTCAGTGAGTTTGGGATAAAATTCCTGGAATTCCCTCCATAGTAACACTCCGTGTACCATCCAACTTTGGTTATGGGTAAGGTGTTGGATAAGGTTATAAGAGCTGGGATTTCTAATCATCTGGAAAGGAATAGTTTGACTAGGGATAGTCAACACGGTTTTGTGAAGGGTAGGTCGTGACTCTCAAACTTTAGAGTTCTTGAGAAGGTGACCAAATCGGTGGGCGAGGGTAAAACGGTTGACGTGTATAGGAACTTCAGTAAGGCATTTGATAAGGTTCCCTATGATAGGCTATTGCACAAAATAGAGTTTGGGATTGAAGACAATTCAGCGGTTTGGATCAGAAAGAAGACAGGGTGGTGGTTGATGGGAAATGTTCATCCTGGAGCTCGGTCACCAGTGGGGTACCGCAAGGATCTGTTTTGGGACCACTGCTGTTTGTCATTTTTATAAATGATCTGGAGGTGGGTGTGGAAGGGTGGGTTAGTAAATTTGTAGACGACACTAAGGTAGGCAGTTGTGTATAGTGCCAAGGGATGTTGTGGGTTACAGAGGAACATAGATAAGATGCAGAGCTGGGCTGAGAAGTGGCAAATGGAGTTTAATGTGGAAAAGTGTGAGGTAGTTCACATTGGAAGAAGTAACAGGAATTCAGAGTACTGGGCTAATGGTAACATTCTCGGCAGTGTAGATGACCAAAGAGATCTCGGTGTCCAGGTGCAGAAATCCCTGAAAGTTGCCACCCAAGTTGACAGGGTTGTTAAGAAGGCATATGGTATCTTGGCATTTATTGGTTCGGGAAGTGAGTTTCAGAGCCACGAGGTCATGCTGCAGCTGTACAAAACTCTGATGTGGCTGCACTTGGAGAATTGCGTATAGGTCTGGTCACTGCATTATAGGAAGGGTGTGGAAGCTTTGGCTGATAATTGGCAAATGGCTTTCAGGTACTAGACGGTTACTGTCTCTAACCATCACTGACTGAATACTTCACCCGAGGCTTACCATGAACCAGAAACTGAACAAGATGCACTGTGATTACAAGAGACTGTGGATTCTTTGGAAACTAGCTTCCCTGTGAGCTCCCTCGTACCTGGCCACAATCTACACGATGTGCAGTGTGGAGGAACCCTTCACTGACTGGGATGGCTGCATCCCCAACAGGACTTCAAATGTGACACCATCCAGGGCAAAGCTTGACAGGATGTACACCAGCTTCAGTATTGGTGCACCCTGACAGCACTGTGTACCATCTACAAGGTGTGCTGTGGCTCAAGAAAGGGGGATTAGAACCATCATAGAACAATACAGCCCTCAATGTTGTGTCAAACTGTGAACTAATCCAAGCCCATCCCCCACACTATCCCATCATCATCCATGTGCTTATCCAAGGACTGTCTCAATCTCCCGAATGTGGCTGAGTTAACTACAGTGGCAGGTAGGGTATTCCACACCCTTACCACTCTCTGCGTAAAGAACCTGCCTCTGACATCTGTCTTAAATCTATCACCCCTCAACTTGTGGCTATGCCTCCTCTGACAAGCTGACATCGTCATCCTAGGAAAAAGACTTTCACTGTCTACCCTATCTAACAAAATCTGTGCAAGATTGGGAAGGAAGCCTCTTTTTGTTGTCCCAATGGGATTTTGTTAGTTACCAAGGGAGTGGCACGTCTGATGGCCTCCCATTCCTGTTAACCCCGAACTGGAAAGGTGAGGAGGCAGATTTCTGGCCTTGTTCTTAAGCTGCTGTTTCCTGGTGAGTTGGGACAGTGGAGCTGTAGGCAGGAGGGCCTGGTTGCTGGGGTGGTCTGAACTGATTCCAGGCCTTTGCAGAGCAGCCTCCGCTATCTGCCAGAGGTTTCCTTTCTCCCTCAGTCAGCCGCGCGCACTAACTCGTGTTTAAATGTCTACTTTGCCAGTCCCTGTATCAGTTTTAAATGGCAGCTTTACTGTTTGGTTGTGGCTGTGGTTGTGGTTGTACCTGTTTTAATGCTCCATTAGATGGAAGAAACGCAGTGGTCCCATTGGGGTGGGGGAGGGTGGGATTTACTGATTGGGCTGCAACGCCAGTTTGAGAATGGGACTCCCATTACAATTCCGGTGGGAAAGAAACTTTCTCTCTCTTTGAGTTGTCTTCCTTGCTGCCTGCTCTGTGTTCATCCCTGGCTCCAAGCAGACACTGATCTAAACCACTTCATCTTTTATTGTGAATAATTTGAGGGCTGGACAGTTTCCTTTCTCTGTCTCACTGGCTGTTAGGAAGCTGAGTGTAACAGGGGAGTTGGTCTTGTCATTGTCATTGTGACTGTGTATCACTCAGTATCCGGAACAAATGAACCAGATCAGAAAGTACCAGCCAATCGCAGACACTGCCAATTAAAGATATCAAAGTTATCAGCAAAAGGTTTAATCTGTATCATATCTGTCATAGAAAATACCCTGTCTCGGGTAAAAATCTGTGGTGTCTTAAACGTACTCTGGCAAGGAACACGAAGTTGGAGTGGTGAATTATTCCCATTGTCTGTTTGGACTGGGATTCCTGCCTGGGACAGGTATTGCTGGCTGAATTCTCCCATCCAGAGGTAGAGCTGATTTCGAACTCTCTGGTCGTCGCAGTGAAGTATTATTCTGTAGGGATTCTGCGCTTGTGGGCCTCCAGGGGGTTTTCAACAGAGAGCTTGTCTTACAAGAGTTTCTCCCACCTCCTTAAAAAGGCTCACTGGACCTGAAACCAAAACCAGAAACTGCTGGAAAAGCTCACCAGGCCTGGCAGCGTCTGGAGGGAGAGCAGCGGGAATGCTTGCTACAAAATCTGGTTTTGTTTCTGACTTCCAGACCTCTTTCGGTTTTTGTTCATTGGACCTGAATCTGCTTTCTCTCCACAGACGCTGCCAGACCTGCTGAGATTCTCTGGCAATTTCTGTTCATGTTTCTGTCATTTGCAATTGAATCCAGGATTGATCTTGTACCTAACCTGGGTCACTGACCACTCAGTAGTGTGGATCCTGGAACTGCATTAAGCAGCTTGAGTTGTTCACAACTCCAGCATCTTTCACCGATGCAGCAAGGCTGCTTTCACTCACTCGATGCCCTTTTCAAAAGGATGGAAATGACGGTGCTAGTAAATGGGTAACTTTCCATAGAATTGTATCTGTCCTGGAGTGGGATTCCAGTGTTAGTCCTATGCCTGAGTTTGACAGTGTTCCAGTACTGTGGCAGTTGTCAGTGTCATAGCCCACGATCATTCTGCTGACTGTTTATAGAAACCTAGAAACTGATGCAGGACTAGGCCATTTGGCCCTTCGAGCCTCCCCACCGTTTACTATCTCTCGGTATCCCATTCCTGCCCTCCCCCCATGCCCCCCTGATTCCTTTAACTGCAAGGCCCACCTCCAGCTCCCTCTATCTAATGAACTGGCCCCTGTAGCTTCCTGTGGGAGAGAATTCCACAGGTTCACAACTCCGAGGGAAGACATTCTTCCTCATCTCTGTCCTGCCTACCTCTGTGACCCCTTGTTCTGGACTTTCCCAACACTGGGAACATTCTTCCCACATCTAGCCTGTCCAGTCCCATCAGGATTTTATATGTTTCTGTGAGACTCTTTTCTCTTCCCCCCCCCCCGTCCTTGTAAATTCCAGCACGGACAAGCCCCGTCAATCCAGTCTTTCCTCACATTGTCAGTCCTGCCGTGCTGGGAAACAGTCTGGTAAACCCTTGTGGACTCCAGCAATAGCAAGATTGTCCTCGCTCAGACTCCAGTGAATCTTTCCCCTTCACTATGAACCACTGACTCCAAGCTGTGTCGCACAGTGTCCCTTGCACGTTGGGAGATGAGAGCTTTGGGTTGGAACTGGCAGATCAGTTCGGAGGCTGTAACAGGGCCATGGAGGGACTGGGCAATCACGGCTGAGGAATGTAGAGATCCTTCAGGACTGGAATCCTGGGGCCGGGGACCCGTCAGTAAAATGGGTCCTACAGCTGGACAGCATGGAAGCAGACCCTTTGGTCTAACGCCTCCATACAATCAGATATCCTAAATTAATCAGCTCTTCGTCCATATCCCTCTAAACTCCTCTTATTCGTGTGGCATCTGGATGGGAACATGCACCACCCTCTGTGTGAAAATGTTGCCCCTTAGGTCCCTTTTAAATCTTCCCCTCTCGCCCTAAACCTATGTCCTGTTCAGGACTCCCTGACCCCAGGGAAGAGACTTTGCCTATTTACCCTATCCATGCCCCTCATGATTTTACAATTCTCCAAGGTCACTGCTCAGCCTCCGACACTCCAGGGAAAACAGCCCCAGTCTGTTCAGTCTCTCCCTGTAGCTCAGATCCTCCAACCCTGGCAACATCCTTGTAAATCTTTTCTGAGACCTTCCAAGTTTCACAACGTCTTTCCGATAGGAAGGAGACCAGAATTGCACGCAATATTCCAACAGTGGCCTAACCCTGCTAAGATTTGCTTTCCCAAAATGCAGCACCTTGCATTTATCTGAATTAAACTCCATCTGCCACTTCTCAGCCCATTGGCCCATCTGGTCAAGATCCTGTTGTAATCTGAGGTAACCCTCTTCGCTGTCCACTACATCTCCAATTTTGGTGTCATCTGCAAACTTACTAACTGTACCCCTTATGCTCACATCAAAATCATTTACATAAATGAGAAAAAGTAGAGGACCCAGCACCGATCCTTGTGGCTCTCCACTGGTCACAGGCCTCCAGTCCCTCCACCACCACCCTCTGTCTTCTATCTGCGGTCCATTCAATTATTGGAATCAACTGGAATTATTTAAAGGGAGAAATCCTGTGTATGGTTTTTTTTTTCACTTTCTCTGTTTGTTACTCTCACTGGAAACCAGAAGTGTGGATGTCATCGAGTTGATGGAGTCTGATGAAGGGCTGGAGGAGTCACTGATGGACTGTGCCGAGTCTGCCGTGCCTGTCAAATCTCTGCTGCCTGCTGTTGATTCAACCCGTGCAGATTCCCCCCTGGTCAGTGTGGTCACCAGCTCACAGCCCAGCCCTGTGAGACACACACGGGTAAAGGCACACTGCTACCTTCATTAACAGGAGAGGCAGGGTGGAGGGAGGAGGCTGGAGGGTTCCCGCTGTGCTGAGGCTCAGCCTGACGCCTGTCATTGTTCCTCTAGGTTTGGTTTGGCTGGCGCAATCATTGGCCAGCACCGTGGTGGGACAGTGAATTAAAATACCCGATCTGCTCTGTCCAGCCGTCCCCTCGCAGTTCTGAATGCAGCATCCTCCTCATGCTCATCCTCAGCTGCCTTCTCTCCACAGAGAGCAATCCCAACCTCTCTGATCTATCCGCGCGTCTGAAATTCCTTACCTATTGACCCCTCCTGAAGTGTGAGCCATGTAGAGCACGTGGCCTGAAGATGCTTCAGCACCCAGCTGTGGGAGTCGGAGCTGTTTAATTGGACGTTGCCCCAGCACTCTCTCCAAAGCTCAAGGGCTGACTGAGTGCTGGCAGACCCTAGTTCCTCCAGGCTGCTCCAGGTGGTGGTCATCGGTGGTCCTTTTCATCTCGGTGAGACCCCCACCATCCTCCATTAGACCATGTGTTTGTGTTTGTAAATCCTGGGTTGCGGTGATGGGTGGGGAGCTCTCGGAGGGTCAGCACTATCCCATCCATCAGCCCCGTCCGTGTCCCCAATCCAAACACTCTGTGGTCGTCCCTCCATTGTCAGTACCTTCCACCTCACGGAGGCTGGATAACGCTTTGAGCCTGCTCACCCAGTGCTGAGGAGTGAAGGGTTAACTGTGTGCAGCAAGTTTACTGACCCTCTTTTGTGCTTGTTCCTCTTTTTCAGGTGAATGTGGCCACGCAGTGTGACCCGGAAGAAATTATTGTTCTCTCAGACTCTGACTGAGGTCCTGGAGGAAGGTGTTTACTGACTGGGCTCCTCCATCACGAGGAGTGCTGCAAATTGTCTTCAGAACAGGAGAAAGCTTGCACTGACGCTGTGGGGTACCTCCTCTTGCTCAGTCTCTCTCTGTCTCCCTCACTCTCTCTCCCCCTCTGCTCATGTCCCTTGTATCAAATACAAGTGTCGCAAGAACAAAAAGAAACTGCAAGCAACATTTCGTTTTTCAAAAAAGATTTTGCCTTGTTTCGGGCGTGAGGAAGTTCCCGTCTGTGGGAATATCTGGAACTGGGTCAAAAACCAGGAATGGGCTCTTTACCCACATTGCTCACTCTCATCAGCGGGAGGGAGGGAATCTGTCCTGTTTTGAGGTGGAAGGTTGTTTTTTTTGAAATTGATGTATAAATGAATCTGCCGTCTTTTGTTAGCAGTGCACTGTGCAAAGTGCAGGTGATGCATTTTCACACAGTAAAAGGTAAGCATCACTTTTTAAAAGAAAAATATATCTCTCTATATTTAAAAGAAAACTTGTGGACTGATCAGTGCTGCACTTCATCCTTTTGAAAACATGGATTAACCAGGAAACATGGAAATTAAATTCTGATCTGAGTTGTGATGGTAAAAGGCAGTTTTTCTCATTAACTGTGCAACTCCCATCTGCATTTCCTGAAGTTTATTTTCAGTTCTCAATCTTTCTTCTTTCGCTGTCTGTCTCTCAGATGGTTCTCTCTCTATCTATCTATCTATCTATCTATCTATCTATCTATCTATCTATCTATCTATCTATCTATCTATCTATCTATGTGTCTCTGTGTGTCTCTCGCTCTCTGTCTGTGTGTCTCTCGCTCTCTGTCTGTGTGTCTCTCGCTCTCTGTCTGTGTGTCTCTCGCTCTCTGTCTGTGTGTCTCTCGCTCTCTGTCTGTGTGTCTCTCGCTCTCTGTCTGTGTGTCTCTCGCTCTCTGTCTGTGTGTCTCTCGCTCTCTGTCTGTGTGTCTCTCGCTCTCTGTCTGTGTGTCTCTCGCTCTCTGTCTGTGTGTCTCTCGCTCTCTGTCTGTGTGTCTCTCGCTCTCTGTCTGTGTGTCTCTCGCTCTCTGTCTGTGTGTCTCTCGCTCTCTGTCTGTGTGTCTCTCGCTCTCTGTCTGTGTGTCTCTCGCTCTCTGTCTGTGTGTCTCTCGCTCTCTGTCTGTGTGTCTCTCGCTCTCTGTCTGTGTGTCTCTCGCTCTCTGTCTGTGTGTCTCTCGCTCTCTGTCTGTGTGTCTCTCGCTCTCTGTCTGTGTGTCTCTCGCTCTCTGTCTGTGTGTCTCTCGCTCTCTGTCTGTGTGTCTCTCGCTCTCTGTCTGTGTGTCTCTCGCTCTCTGTCTGTGTGTCTCTCGCTCTCTGTCTGTGTGTCTCTCGCTCTCTGTCTGTGTGTCTCTCGCTCTCTGTCTGTGTGTCTCTCGCTCTCTGTCTGTGTGTCTCTCGCTCTCTGTCTGTGTGTCTCTCGCTCTCTGTCTGTGTGTCTCTCGCTCTCTGTCTGTGTGTCTCTCGCTCTCTGTCTGTGTGTCTCTCGCTCTCTGTCTGCGTGTCTCTCTCCACCCCCCCCATTCTTCTGCAGTTCCTTGTCCCTCTCTCTTGTCTCTATTAGTCACAGCCATTTTAAATGCAGGGTTAAGTTTCTGCTCTGTCCTCTGAGAGTTCGCAAAACCAAACGGAAGATTGCTGATTGGGAGAAGAGATGAGAGCTGGAAGCCAGCCCTGACCTTGCGATGTGCTGTGTGTTCTTGTGTCTGTGGGAACGAGTGGGGCTGTGATGGTCAACCCTGCACTATCCGCAGCTGAAACCCACACACCTCAGTGTGGCTGATCCGAAAGCCCAGAGAATACTCGATCATCATGTATCTTATACAGAGAGAGTTCAGCAAGTTAGCCAGCAGTGATATCGCCAGTAGCCTGGAGATGATTTACTCAAAGTTGGTATGGTAATAGGTGGTTTACTGACATGTCTTAGGATTAGAAATGTTCTCCATACCTGGAGCTGGTCTTGACCCGTGGTGGGGTGGGGGTGGGGGTGGAAGGTGGACCTGCTCAGGACCTCTGCGCTGTCTTTACTGAGGCACAGACAGAGTGGAGTGAATTTAGTGGAGCTGAACTTGTGCATTTTTGACTGGTATCTCCTGTCTCTGAGAGTCACTGCTCTCGGTGAGTCTCGAGCTCAGCTCTGTGCTTGGCTGGTTACAGGTTGGGAAATGGGGTGGAGATGTGTGCTGGATTCAGCTAGCCCCCCTATCGATGTGTCGAGTCCCCCCCCCCCCCCCCCCCCTCCTTAGCCAGTCACAGAAGGACCTGTACTTGTCTAAGATCGCCCTGCTTTACTGAGACACTGCAGGTGGGCCCTGAACACATACCTTGCAGCCCAGAGGTAGGGACACTACCACCAAGTCACAGCAGCCCCAGCATAGGCTGTATTTTCTCCACTATCAGCACTCTGAAATGAGCCGCTTCGTTAGTAGCACATCAGGGAGAGTCGCCCATTTATTCATTCAGAGCGTTTCGGACTCACTAACAAGCAACCTCCTGCTATCTGTCTCAGGGTATGTCTGCTGGCAACTCTCTCTCTCACTCTCTGTCTCTCTCTCTCTCTCTAT
>NC_057746.1:25479169-25481329 GCF_004010195.1 Chiloscyllium plagiosum | reverse complement strand
CCTCCACCACCACCCTCTGTCTTCTACCTTTGAGCCAGTTCTGTATCCAAGTGGCTAGTTCTCCCTGTATTCCATGAGATCTAACCTTGCTAATCAGTCTCCCATGGGGTACCTTGTCAAACACCTTACTGACGTCCATATAGATCACATCTACTGCTCTGCCCTCATCAATTCTCTTTGTTACTTCAAAAAAACTCAATGAAGTTTGTGAGACGATCTCCCACACACAAAGCCTTACTGACTATCCCTAATCAGTCCTTGCCTTTCCATGTACATGTACATGTACATCCTGTCCCTCAGGATTCCCTCCAACAACTTGCCCACCACCGATGTCAGGCTCACCGGTCTATAGTTCCCTGACTCGTCCTTACCACCCTTCTTAAACAGTGGCACCACATTAACCAACCTCCAGTCTTACAGCACCTCACCTGTGCTCTGAGATAGTTTACAGCAGTGAAGGGAGGAAACTGAGACCCTTGCCCAAGCTCATACTCGGCCCTGCTCCAATTCTCTCTCCTTTCCTGCTCGGTTTTTATTAATTGCTACAGGTTTTCACCATCTTTCTCCCAGCCTACACCTCACACTTTTTAAAAAATTTGTCACACCCTGAAACCCCTCCCGCCCAAGGGTTGACACATGTGGATTTACAGTGTCAGGCAGCTCTAATCTAACCGCCTGGAGTTTTCCCTCTGCTTTCAGCTCAGTTCAGTTTTTAAAAAAAAACGCGTTTACAGGCCATTCAGCCCCTCCACCTAACCCCATCTGTCTATCCTCCTGTCCCTTTCTTCCACGGGGTTCCCTCAAGGTGTTCCATGGCCCTTAGCCCTTAAAGAGCTCACCTTCTCCCCCCCCCCCCCCCACGAATGAGTTCTCTTGTGACCCTCACTCTAATCTCATTCTTACCTCCTGAGCCTTTTCCCCAAGCACCACCACCACCCTCCTGATGAAGTTATATACCCTTGCTTCCCGTCCCTCCCTCCCTACTGCTCTCGTTCACACACCCAGACTTGGTTCAATTGCAAACATCCCAAATGCTTGCCTTCCCTCTGTCTTTCCCCGGCAGCAGCTGTTCATGTTATTTCTCCCCCCCCCCCCCTCCCCTGCTGTTTTTCCAATTTTTTAAATATAAAACCTGAGGCGCCGGTTCCTGTTCTGAGAGCAGGTCATTGACCAGATTCCCCCGGTCAGACAGTGTCTGAAGGAGGGTGTGGGAAGCCACATTATTGCAGTCTCCGTCTGGGAGTGGGGTCTAACCGGCTTTCTAACACTCCCCGGGCTGAGGGAGGGAGGGAGGGAGCTGAAACGGGCTGCCCAGCCTGACCAGGGTCCCCACTGTCACAGGGTGTTAGGGCAGTGAGATGTCGGGGGTCGGGGCAGATCAGAGGGCTCTCTCCCAGAGTTCACTCCTGGGCAGTGATGAAAACCAAGACTCTGTCCACATTAATCCCCCCCCCGACTCTGATCTGATCCTCCAAAGCACCCCAGTAATTTCCACATAATGTGCAAACCAGGAATCTATAACAATATTAAATAATTACCCTGTTTTACCCCGGGATTTTTTTAAAATAGGGGATCGTTTACAATGATATCTTACTACACGATATTATCTGTACGTAGATTTGCAACTAGTTTAATAAAGTTCTTTGGGAGAGCTCCCCCCTTTTTAAATAATTAACTCCTAGTTTATGGCCAACAGAATCGAAGGCTTAGACCAGGTTCCCAAAGGCTACGGTCTGTCCTTTTCCGATCTTTCAGTAATATTATCACCTACTGTAGCCGGTGCGTCAGGATGTGATGAGAATATTAAAGTTTGCACATGTTTGTGAAGCTGTTTAACCCACGTGTAACGGACGGCGATTCTGAGATCATCCTGCAGCCTGTTCCCTCATTGCACTCCTGGGAGCTTGGAGCATTTTCCTTTCTGCTCTCTCTCTCTCTCTCTCTCTCCTGTTCGTCCACATTTAACACCCTCCTCCCCCACCCCCAGCCCGGGTCCCTGCTTCTGATCCGGGATGGGATCCTGTTTCTCTCCGGGGGTCTGTGTGTCTCTCTCTCTCTGGCTGTCCTTTGCAGACTCACTCTTCCCCTCACTCCACCACCTTCTGGTTCTATGTCCTCTCCCCCCGCCCCAGATGGTTCTGTTTCCCCCCCCTCCCCCCG
>NC_057746.1:25443243-25478365 GCF_004010195.1 Chiloscyllium plagiosum | reverse complement strand
CCCCAGATGGTCCTGTTTTACCCCCCCCCCCCCCCTTGCTGACCATCCCTCAGCCTTCCCTGCTCTTCACCGAATGAACTGAGTCCTGGACAGGTCCGGTCAGGGTCAGTTTGATGCTCCCCTTCTTAAAAACGCGTTGGCTGATCTGGTTCTCCAAGTTTGCCCAACTGCATGCTTTTGGATTCTTCTCTTGATGGTTTTATGTTGGGTTGGAGTGAATGGGATGCAGAGACTGTCACTGACTTGCCACAGAATGCCCTACCCTGAGCGAAAGAGAGACATTCTGGAGAGATCCGCTACTGGGACCCAGTCTGAAATAAGGAGGCCACCACACTGAACAAGACCATAGAGATGTACAGCACGGAAACAGACCCTTCGGCCCAACCCATCCATGCCGACCAGATATCCCAACCCAATCTAGTCCCACCTGCCAGCGCCCGGCCCGTATCCCTCCAAACCCTCCTATTCATATACCCATCCAAATGCCTCTTAAATGTTGCAATTGTACCAGCCTCCACCACATCCTCAGTTAGCTCATTCCATACACGTACCACCCTCTGTGTGAAAAAGTTGCCCCTTAGGTCTCTTTTGTATCTTTCCCATCTCATTCTAATCGTATGCCCTCTAGTTCTGGACTCCCACACCCCAGGGAAAAGACTTTTGTCTATTTACCCTATCCATGCCCCTCATGATTTTGTAGACCTCTATAATGTCACCCCTCAGCCTCCGACGCTCCAGGGAAAACAGCCCCAGCCTGTTCAGCCTCTCCCTGCAGCTCAAATCCTCCAACCCTGGCAACATCCTTGTAAATCTTTTCTGAACCCTTTCAAGTTTCACAACATCTTTCCAATAGGAAGGAGACCAGAATTGCACATGATATTCCAACAGCCTGGTCCTGAGCTGGAATTTGAGAAGTGGTTGGAAGAGAGTGTGGGGGTGGGGGGACAGATGTTGCCATTGTGTGAAAACTAACCCAGCAACTGCCAAAGCTGGGAGGGTGCTGCGTTTTCAGGAGGGGATGGAAGATCCATGGGTTAGTGGGCCAGGGTGGGGTGAGGGGAAGAAACAGAGATTGTGTTTACCTCAAGTGTGCTGTATATCTTTAAGATTTTTTTAAATTCCAAAGTTAATTTTCTATTGACGTCTTATGAACAGTTCAATTGTTGGTTTAGTGTCTCATTAAAAGGTACTTTTTTTTTGAACAGCAAGTGTCTTGATTTTTCGGAAACCATGCCGACAGTATTCTGGGAGAGTTGGTACAGGCGTTCCTATTTGCAGAGGTCCCTGCTGTTTTGCTGCCTGATCAGTGCATCAGGATTGAGGACTGCAGACTACAACTTCATTTTGCAGACATTGCTAAAGGACATGCCAGCATTGTGTCTCTATTTCAGCTTGCTAGAAATTACAACACAAACTATTAAAGGTGAAAATCCCAGAACATAGAGATGTACAGCACGGAAACAGACCCTTCGGCCCAACCCATCCATGCTGACCAGATATCCCAACCCAATCTAGTCTCAATGTTGATAATGCCAACAAAAAGGGAGGGGGGGGAGGGGGTGCAGGGGCAGCATCAATTGTGCTTGTGGAAATTTGTTGGACTCTGGGGCAGTTCCTATAAATTGCAAAACTGCAAACATGATGCCACAGTTTAAAATGGAATTAGATGGAAGGCTGGTTACTACAGGCCTGTGAGCTTAGCTTCAGTCGTGGGGAAAATGCTGCAATCTATCATCTAGTGAGACATCTGAATAGAAATTGTCCCATTGGGCAGACACAGCATAGGCTTATGAAAGACAGGTCATGTTGAACTAGTTTACTGGAATTCTTTGAGCACAGCGTGTAGTAGACAACGGGGAACTGCTGGATGTGGGGTATCTGGATTTCCACAAGGCATTCGACAAGGTGTTACACAAAAGGCTGCTGAATATAGACAAAGGTGCACAGTGTTACAAAGAATGTAATAGGGGTTTTTCTGGTCGGAGATCAGTACCATGTGGTGTGTCTTGGAAATCATCGAAAAATATTTGCAGATGACAGGATACCTGCTCCACATTCAGTGCATTTCATAGAACAAATGAACAGTGACGGTCAAATAGAGTAATGCTCTGTCTAAAGAGTCACACAAGGTTCATCTGCCTGTTACTGAGACACTCCTGCCCTAATACCATCAGATGCTGTACTCTGGCATAGCACATAGTGCATGTGGCTGGGTCAACTGCAGGTTAGGGAGCAGGAGTCTATCACAGAACCAGAACAGCCCTGAGAGAATCCAACAGGGAAACTTGTGTTGATTTGGGATGTTAATCTAGTGAATCCCCAACACTGAGCTTATTGCTTTGCTCTATCCTACCTGAATATCTTCAAGTTTTGATAGTTAAGCCTGGCAGTGACCTGCAAAATGATCGACATCTCTGGGATTTTTCATCTGCATCCATCACCGTTCTTCAGCACGGAGGTCCAGTCTATTATTGTTCACTGTTCTCTGTCTCCCCCCTTCTCTCCACTCTCAGTGCATCTCATGACTAAAGCATTAAATCTGTTCCCAACAGGTTTGAAAATTGAATGTTTAGAATGGCAAGGGGAGAAATCTCCTCTCCACCTTTTTTAACTGCATTAAGTACCAATGGGCCAATTCTGACAAAGGACAGATCTGGTGATGGGACATTCCTGAGACGGACCTCCGATGCTGCCTGACCTGCTGTGCTTTTCCAGCATCACACTCTCGACTCTGATCTTCAGCATCTGCAGTCCTCACTTTCTCTGAATTTTATAGATTGGACAGTTCGAGAGATGGATCAGTTTTGAAGATGGGACGATATGACCTCCACTCACTGGAGTTTAGAAGGAGTGAGGGTGGGTCTCATAGCCACCTATAATGTTCTAACAGGTTTAGACAGCATAAACGCAGGTTAATCCCGATGATCAGGGAATCCAGAACCAGTGATCACAGTTTAAATTATGCCCCAAGATACCAAACTATCCAAGTTTGAATTTAGTATTTTGATAATATTAAGACCAATGAAACGATCCGAGGTTTTGGGGGTATAAAATTGGGGAACAATTGAACAGTTGGGGGAGACTTACCAAGCCCCCAACAAGTACAGACTGCCCGCAGAGCAGCTCTCAGAGAGGTGCCTGTTGATAAGTTTGTGCAGCAGATCGAGGGTGACCTGAATAAAGAATCTACAGAGGAAACTCTGTGAAGCTGGCAGGTTTTGAAATGTGAGTTTTTTTGTAAATCGTAATTGGGATTTTTACTGGACCTTGTATTACAGAAAGGAAAGTAAAAGATAGGTTAGAGGAAGGAGTTGTAAATAGTTGTTAGTTAATTATTCTCTGTTTAACTTTAAGAAATAAAGTTAATTCTTACTTTAAATAGTTCTTGGCGTCTTGAATTTTCACAAGATTACTGCATGGAATAAATCTTTTTTGTGTTGCTGGTTTAAATTAAGTAGGAGGGTTTTACCCCATGTCGTAACACAGTACTGCAGAGGATTGGAGAAGGAGAAAGGGAGACACTGGGGATGTTAAATTTAACATCAAATATCCTTGGATAGTCAGTTCCCAATCTTGATCGCCTTGTATCCATGATTCTGTGATAGAAATTAAACTATATTCATTTCCCTTGATTTCAGCCTGTGACTTATTACCATGACCTCTGTCTGATGGGTGTCTTCATAAACTTCAGTGATGACCGCGCTCCTCAGACTATGAAAGGTAGCTATATGCCTGCTGCCCACAAACACCGGGTATGAGATTGATTGTTCATACTGCCAGCCCGGACCGCTGACCAGCAAGGCTTGGCACCTAATAGAGTCATGCAGAATGGAAACAGACCCTTCAGTCCCAACTTGTCCATGTCAATCACATATCCTAACTTAGTCTCATTTGCCAGCACCTGGCATATATCTCTCTCAACCCTTCCGATTCAAAGACCCATCCAGATGCCTTTTAAATGCTGTAATTGTACCAGCCTCCACCACTTCCTCTGGCAGCTCATTCCATACACCCTCTGTGAAAAAGTTGCCCCTTAGGTATCTCTTATATTTTTCCCCTCTCACCCTAAACCTATGCTCTCTAGTTCTGGACTCCCCCACCCCAGGGCAAAGACATTGTCTATTTATCCTATCCATGCCCCTCATAATTTTATAAACAAGGTCACCCCTCAGTCTCCAACCCTCCAGGGAAAACAGCCCCAGCCTATTCAGCATCTCCCTATCGCTCAAATCCTCCAACCCTGGCATCATCCTTGTAAATTTTATTTGAATCCTTTCAAGATTCTGAACATCTTCCTATAGGAGGGAGACCAGAATTGCATACAATATTCCAAAAGTGGTCATCCAATGTCCTGTACAGCCGCAACATGACCTCCCAACTCCTGTACTCTGCTCTGATCAATAAAGGAAAGCGTACTAAATGTCTTCTTCGCTATCCGATCAACCTGGGACTCCACTTTCAAGGAACTATGACCCTGCACCCCCAAGGTCTCTTTGTTCAGCGACACTCCCCAGGACCTTACCATTAAGTGTGTAAGTCCTGGTCTGGTTTGCTAGTTGGTATTGATAAGACGAGGCAAGGCAGGGATGCAGATGGATTACTAAGAGAGCATGTGAGTAGCACTTGTCCAGTCTGTGAGCTGTTGTCTGTCCCTCTCTGCGCACACCCCCACTGCAGCCTTGCAATGCTAGTTGCCAGTGTTGTACAGAGATGGTCATGGGAGGTTGGCAGTCACCGTTGTGTGTGTTTGAGGGGCTCCCTGCAGCTGGTCCCCGTGGAGGAAAGGGGGTAGTAAACCAGGAGCCTGCTCCAGCTTTCAGGTTGAGTCTCCCAGACACTGAGTCTGTTTGGGGGATGACAGCTGAATACTAATGAGAGGTCCTTAATAAGGGTGAGCAGGACGAGCAAGAATTCTTCTCGATTGGTCACTTGCTGCTGCCTGGCCAGTGAGGATCTCACCAAGCACCTTGTGAAAAGCAGAAAAGATGGAATGAGAAACTCCTGACAATTCCAGGAACGTTATCTTTATTCCACCTATTAGAAATTACAATGAAAGCTGTTGTGCGAGTGCTTACAAGTCTGTAACATTTTGGCTCACGTCTGATGTTTTTTAAAAAAAATTAACAGTTGTATATACCTCCCTTGTGTCCACTGACCTCTGGAATATTTGGAGGGAGGGTGGGAATGGTGAAGAGATTGCCTTCTCTTTCTAAAAATATTCCTCCCTTCAGAAACCCCCACCCCAGTTAGCATCTGTCACCTTTCACAAAGGAAAGAAAACAGAATAAATGTAAAATAAAACACAGAGCGTTTTTTTTTCTGAACTCGGGGTCAGATCGGTACATTCTGTTCATGAGGCAGTGCATGTGTTAACAAGTATTGACACAGCAGCCCCTGTTTTCGAGTGTGGTAAGCCAGTCCTGTGATTTCCTGTAAAGCTGACTGACTTCACTCATCACCCTGCCTCACGTATTGCAGAGGGCTGACACTTGCACAGCACCAGGTACACAGCCTCTGTGCTCCAGCCTTTATCGGGCTGTGTCTCTGCTGGGGGCCAAGCCAGGGGGGAAGAAAGGGCAGGAACCCAGAGCACAAACTGATGTGCCTGCAATCTTCCACTGCAAAATAAAATACAAATCTTTGTAACAGGAGGAAACCATTGAAGATTATCCCTACACCTGGCCCTTCCTAAGCTTGTTTCTCAGTTGAAACGTACATCAGGTCTTTGATGGTCCAGCCACCTCATTCTCATTATCCGTTTCACTGTCTTCATCCTCTTCCTGGTAGCTTCTCTGTGTTGGGCAAGAACAATTACAACACACTGAGAAAGAGATTAAGACAGTAACACAGTTTCTCAAAAGTGAGCACATTAGATCTCCCTCAGATTAGAACTACCCTCAACATTCTCTACAAGTGGCTCCAAACTAACTGGCCAGGAACGGATTGCCGTGTACAGAGGGGTGTGAGGCTATGGAACCCCTTGCCACCAGAGAGGTGTGGGGGCAGAGACCTTGTGTATATTGAAGGCTGAGATGGAGAGATTCTTGTTCAGGTGAGGAATCGGGGGTGGGGGGGGGGGGGGGGAGAAGGGCAGGAGAGTGGACATGAGGGGTGCTGGAATAGCCGTGATCCTCCTGAATGGGGAAGCAGGCTCCAAGGGGCCGAATAGCCTACTCCTGTTCCATAAGCTGAGCTTATGGCACGAGTCTAATAGAGAGGAGGAGGAGGATATCTCAGGTGTCCTGACCATTAGTTATCTCTCAACCACCATCAAAACAAAATCAAATCTGATCTTTACCACATCACTGGTTGTGAGAGCTGCCTGAATGTGAACTGACTATCAACCCAAGCCTGGTTACTGTCCAGGTCTGCTTACATGTGGACACGGACTGCTTCAGCATTTGAGGAGTTGCGAATGGTGCTGAACATCGTGCAATCTCTAACAAAGATGTCGGGAAGGCCGTTGGTGAAGCAGCTGAAGAAGGTAGAGGTCCTGGTGATGAACTGGTGATGTCCTTAACTCTGGAGCAGGATGCCCCAGTTCAAGCTCCTACCTGGTCTAGAGGTGTCTCACAACATCTCTGACTGGGCTGAGGAACTCCTGCAGAGATGTCTTGGAAGGAGAAGCAAGTGAGGACTGCAGATGCTGGAGATCAGAGTCGAGAGTGTGGTGCTGGAAAAGCACAGCAGGTCAGGCAACATCCGAGCAGCAGGAGAATCGACGTTTCAGGCATAAGCCCTTCATCAGGAAGGGCTTACAAGGGAGGTGTGCTGTGCTTTCCCAGCAACACACTCTTGACAGAGATGTCCTGGAGCTGAGATGACCGATCTCCAAACAACCACAACCATCTTCCTTTGTGCCGGTTCTGACTCTAACCAGTGGAGAGTTTACCACCCCCCCCCCCCCGATATCCATTGATTCCAGTTTTGCCAGGGCTCCTTGATGTCACTCTTGGTCAAATGTAGCCTTAATATCAAGGGCTGTCCCTCTGCCCGCCCCTCTGCAATTCAGCTCTTTTGTCCATTTTTGAACCAAGGCTGTAATGAGGTCAGGAACTGTGTGACCCTGGTGGGACCCAAACTGGGTGTCACTGAGCAGGTTATTGCTGAGCAGGTGCTGCTTGTTGGCACTGTTGAGACCCTCCATCGTTTTACTGATGAGGGAGAGTAGACCGATAGGGCAGTAATTGGCCAGGTTGGATTTGTCCTGCTTTTTATGTACAGGACATACCTGGGCAATTTTTCACATTGTCCGGTAGATGCCAGTGTTGTAACTGTACTGGAAGAGCTTGGCTAGGGGAGCGGCAAGTTCTGAAGCACAAGTCTGATGGAGCTGAGTCCATGAGAAGATCAGCCATGATCTTATTGACTGGTGGAGCGGGCTGGCAGGGACAGGTAGCTGAATCCTGCCCCTACCTCTGATGTTCTAAGTCTTCAGTACTACTGCTGGAAAGTTGTCAGGGCCCATAGCCTTTGCAGTTTCCAGTGCCTTCAGCTGTTTCTTGATATCACGTGGAGTGTGCTGAATTGGCTGAAGGCTGGTGTCTGTGATGCTGGGGACCTCCAGAAATACTTGCTGCACATGCATGCAACGTCTGGTGACTTCTGAACAAGGGCACCCAGAATCCTTTGGACATCAACATTTTTCAATCTCTCACCATTTAAGAAACATGCTGCACCTTCATTCCTCCTACCAAAGAAGGTAACGTTATATTTTTCCGCATCATATTCCATCTGCCATGTTCTTGGCCACTTGCTCATTCCCCCTTGAAGCTTCTTCACACTCTCCTTACATTCCGACCAAGTCATTGTCATCTGTAAACTTGGAAATACACCAATTCATCCTCACATTCAGATTATTACCGATTGTGAACTGCTGGGGCCCAAGTACGATAATTGTGGTACCCCATCAGTCACAGCCTGCCAATGTGACAATGTCCCATTCATTCTTCCTCTCTGTTTTCTTCTTGTTAACCAATCCTTAGTTCATACTGGCAAATTATCCCAATCCCATGTACTTTAATTTTATTTAATAGCCTTCTGTGTGGGCCTTCTGAAAATCTAAAGGCACCACATCCACTTGTTTGCCCTTATTGATTCTGCTCGTAGTCAGACCCCTTTCTGTCATGGCTGACCAAGGGTTGTATCCTTGTTGTTCTAGCTTTCTGCTTCCCTGAAACAATGTTGTTTGTGACTGAAGAGACCAATGCTGGAGTGAGAGTCCCGGTCGCAGAGGTCACATCTGTATATGGTCACTGATCTGCTAGAACTGCTTGACTTCCTTCCTGCATGCCCGTTTGTCTGCTGCAGCGCTCATCAGCTTGTTTTCCCCTGAGGTGTTGGTTCAGGGTCCTTCTCCATCTTGTGCGGTCAGCTCCAAGCCTTTCTCAGGACTCTGTAACGATATCAACCGCCTTCATGTGTCCATGCTGGGAAAGCCAGCGCGAGATAGGACCGCTGTGTTGGACACTCTGTCTTGCCAAGATAAGCCCAGGATATGGCACTTACTCCACAAGAGGAAGGTATTCAGTCTTCTCGCCTGTCTGGCATATGTAGTCCACATTTCACTGCCATACAACAGTGTGCTTATAACGCAGGCGTTGTAGACTGACATTTTTGTCTTCACTGTCAGTTTGGGATTTGTCCATACTTGTGTCGTGAGGCAAGCAAGAATTGAGGCTGCTTTCCCGATCCTCTTGTCAATCTCTCTGTCCAGGGAGAGGTTGTCAGTGATGGGAGAGCCAAGGTAAGTAAACTGATGGAAGACACTGAGTTCAATGGTGATGATGGTGATGACCGGCAATGCCTCTGTGTCCTGTTCCTGGACACTCCTCTGCTTCAGACCGATAGTCAGCCTGAATCCTTGCAAGAATGAGAGAGGTGGTCTATCAGTAACTGGAGTTCCTGCTGGGTGTGTGTTGCGACTGCAGCATCATTGGCAAACAGCATATCCCTGATGAGTGCTGCAGGTCCTTTTGTCTTGGCTCTGAGGCGGGCCAGATTGAAGAGCCTGCCATCTAATCAAGCGCATAGGTAAAACCCCTCCGATGCGGTGCCAAAGACATGTTTCAGGAGCACAGCAACAAAAATCCCCAAGAGTGTGGGAGTGAGGACACCGCTGTGGATGTCGAAGGGCTGGGAAGACATGCTATTGAACTGCAATGTCCCCTTCATGTTGCTGTCGAAGGATTCGATCGATCATGCTCAGCAGTCTCAGTGAGCAGCTGATCTTCAGGAGAACCTTTGACAGGCCATTTCTGCTGACCAACGCCTTGGTGCGGTCTATGAAAGCGACATACTTGGGCATTTTCTGTTCCCTGCACTTCTCCTGCAATTAGTGAAGGGAGAAGATCATGTCTACTGTTCACCTTTTCATTTGGAAGCCGCACTGTGACTCTGGGTATACATGTTCTGCCAGTTTCTGCAGGCGAGTCAAAATGAACCGAGCAAAGGCTTTGCTGACAGTGTTGAGGAGAGAGATGCCTCTGTAGTTGTTGCACTCGCTTCTCTCGCCCTTGCTCTTGTCAAGGGCAATGATCTTGGCATCCCTCATGGCCTGTGGTACAGCTCCTTCTTGCCAGCCCTGACAGAGGACTTCATGCAATGGGAGCAGGAAGCTAGCCTTGCAGCACTCGATCAGATCAGGAGGAATCCCATCGCTAGCCGGGGCCTTATCTAAGGCCAGGCTGTCAATGGCCTGGCTGAGCTCTTTTACTGATGGCTCTGTGTCTAGCTTCTCCATGGTCAGCAAGAAAGTGATGACATTAAGTGCTGAAGTGGACACAGTCTGCTATCTGGGATAGAGATCAGAGTAGTGTTCAACCCACCTCCCCATCTGCTGGCCTTTATCTGTGATTACTTCCCCAGTAAAGGATTGGGGGGGGCTGTCTTGCTCTGAGCTGGTCCTAGTGCCTTCTTGATGCCTTTATACATTCCCCAAAGTTCCCCACTATAGCAGCCGTCTGAATTTCCTTGCTCAGCAGTGTCTGGTACTCATTAGGTGAATGCCTGGCAGTCTGCTGAGCCTTGTTCCTGAGAATCTGCAGATTCCTCCTGCTAGCTGACCCCTTGTACTCAGCTAGGGCGACACGCTTGACTTCAATGACAGTGGTCATCTCGATTACCTTGGCCTCAAGCCAGTCGTGTCTCTTACAGGTCTTCTTCCCAAAGACAGCCAGGGATGTGCAGTGCATAGTATCCCGCAAGGTTTCCCACTTCTCTGTGGCAGAATCTCCATGACTGGAGGTGCTGAGTTCTCTCTCGAAAGCCTTGGAGAACTGTTGCAAAGGTCTGCCAGTAACGTCATCAAAAACCTATCATGATTTCCCCTTCTGTCTCAGTCCAATCATTTTGTTTCTTGATTTCCATTAACCTTATCCTTTATTCATTGATTCTAGTACTTGCCCACACCTGACATCAAATTAACAGGTCTGTCTTTCCCTGTTTTCTCTGTTCTTTCCTCTCTTAACCAAAGGAGCTCCGATCTGCAGGCACCATTGTAGATGAAATCGAAGTTTGAAAGCTGACAGTAATGCATCCTCTATCTCTGTCACTATCTCTCTCAAGACTCTAAGGGGAAAGTCATTGGGCCCTGGGATATGTCGCCCTCCACACTGATTAACTTTTCTGGTACGCCACTTTTGCTAATACTAATTTCTTCCAGTTCCTTCTTTGAATCTTAGTTGTTTCAGTGAGAATCCTTGCTTCTTCTGCTTCCATGAAAACAGTCACAAACTAATCTGTGCAATTTCTCTGTTTCTCTTACAGCACTTGTCTTTGCTAATCTCTTTAATATCACATGCCTGTATAGGAGATTAATTTTTTCTCTCCACTAATTTGCATGCTTAATCTATTTGTTCTTTATCATTTCTTGGCCTTACTTTGCTGGATTCTAAAATTCTCTGCATCCTCAGGTTTACAATTTTTCAGCAACTTTATAAGCTGCATCCTGTCGTTAGCTTGCTTTTATTAGCCACAATTCTTTCACTTTTCGTGTTGGGTATTTTTGCCTATTTTTTGGAAAGCTTTCTTTTTAAGAAAGAAAGCTGCCTTTGCCCATCTACCATCAAACCTTCTGGTGTATTTTAGCAAACCACCACAGCCAACTTCAATCATGCAATGCTCACAGTCCCCTAACAAATGTTTCATTGAACCTTTCTCATTGCACAATACTAGATTTAAATAGGCAGTGTTTGACTGCCACATCCTGCTGTGCTGTGTACTTCAATTCCATTCACTGTCTTCTGGTTCCCATAGTGTTTTATTTGCCCTCGGCGCTGTGCTTTACTCACAGACTTCTTTTCCATGGTTTCTGGAGACTTCCTGTGCTGAATGTCCCTATGTTCTGTCTAAGCAGTCCCAGACTCTGCTGGGCTCATAACCCAGCACACTCCTCCTCACCCCACTCGCCAACTGAATCTGTCATCCTGCTGGTAATCTCCCAGCAGTGGGAACGTTAGTATTTCCAGTCTTTCTTGAATGGTCTTTCGAAGCCAGTCATGGTTTATTAGAATTCGGTGTGCCCAAAATGGATAATGTAAATCTGCTGGAAGGAAATCCCTCAGCCCAAAAAGTTGTTAAATGTGTGATTTTTTTTTAAAATGACTGCTTGCACCAACGAGTTTTGGGAGCTATTACTTGGACAAATGAATAACTCAATCATGGAGTTAGCTTGTTTTTTATAGACCTGTTAATATATTTTGATCATGCGGATTAAAGCAATGTATTCTTTAATTAGTAACTGGACTGAAAAGTACAGCCCAGTTTTTAAATATCACCACAAGAAGGCTTAATGTTTGACTCTGTAATGTTAGTAGAAACATTCGCTGTTTTAAAATACCTGAATAGCATTTCTTTCGCATTTGTTGTTTTTTTTTTAAAATCCTTAGTTGTCAGTGGCAAGAATTGCACTTCAGACTGGGAGCTAAATAAGGTTTTCACTTCAATCGGAGGAGATTAAAAGGTACATGGCTGGGACCTCTTGCAATAATTAAATTCCTATAGCCTAAACTTCCATCTGAGTGTGATGTGAGAAACACCCATTTCTGAGCGTGGGTTCATGTTTTTATGTAGCCTGAATTTCTGATGGCTGTTGGATGAAGTTTGTCTGTGTGGCAGTAAAATTGAAATGCTGAACCCCAAACAAGGACAATTCAACACGGTTACACTTCTGAGTGAATTCATTCAACTGCTTAAACATCCACTGTGATGCTTCCCAAGTGGGACATATAATGTTGATTTCAAAATATTATCGTTTGAAATTTTGGTGAGAAAAGCTTCTGTGATGCTCTTCAAAAACATTAAAACATAGAACTGAAACCATCAGTCATGTATATAATTTTTTTAAAAAATCATCAAATTTGCAATCTAATGAAGGGACAGGTGGGGGTACGGCAAATTATTTAACAGCAAAGTTTGAGAAAAAGTAATTACCTGATATTCTTCTATCAATTCAGTAAACTTTTCTACAAAGAGAAAAACAAACCCATTCAGGACAGTAAATAGTTGCGGGTTTAAGTTCAAAGACACTGGCTTTTTCTGTTTTATCCTGGTTTATTTCAAAATGATTTCAATGTAAAATTTTGTTTACACTTTTTGTATAAAAAGTAACTGGAACAAGGGAAAAGTTGGAATATTGCTGCCTTTTTGAAGAAAATAGAAGGCCATACTTTAAAAAAAAAAGATTTTATAAATTAAAATGCTAATATTATAGGGAGTTAGTTGGTGAGGCCTCTTTTGGATTACTTTGTCCAGTTCAGGTCACCATGTTACGGAAAGGATATTAAGCTGGAGAGGGTTCAGAAGAGATTTAGCAGGATATTGCTGGGTATGGAGAGTTTGAGTTATAAAGAAAAATAATCTGGATAGGCTGGGACTTTTTTCACTGGAGCCTAAAAGGTTGAGAGGCGACTTTAGAGAAGTTTATAAAATAACGACGGGTATAGGTAGAGTTAATGGTAGTTGGCTTTTCCCCAGGATGAGGGATTTCAAGACTGGGGGACACATTTTTAAGGCGAGAGAAGAGGGATTTAAAAAAGACATGAGGGGGAAATCTTTTACACAGAGGGTGTTTCGTGTGTGGAATGACCTTCCTGAGGGAGTGTTGGATGGGGGTACAGTTACAACATTTAAAAGGCATTTGGATAAGTACATGAACAGGAAAGTTTGGAGGGATACAGACCGGGACCAGGCAGGTGGTTTGGTTTGGTTTGGAATTATGGACTTGGTATTGTCTGGTTGGGCTGAAGTTTGTTTCTGTGCTGTATGACTCTATAACTGGCATGGAGAAAGTGAGAACTGCAGATGCTGGAGATCAGAGCTGAAAATGTGTTGCTGGAAAAGTGCAGCGGGTCAGGCAGCATCCAAGGAGCAGGAGAATCGACGTTTCGGACATGAGCCCTTCATCAGGAATCCTGAAACACTGGAACACCTCAGCCTGTATGCTTATACCGACCTGAGCACAATGCTAGATTTTTGCTGAAGAGCATTTTAAACCAATTTACTCATACACATACAAGTCATTTGATAAGGCCCGACATGGAAGGCCGTCAATTGAGATTAACATTAATGGAATTAAGGACAGCCCGGATAAAGTGGACAGAATCTAGGCCAGGCAACAGAATCAGAAAATAAGTTTAACAATTAATGGGAAATGCCCTGTTTGATGGGCTTAATGGGAACCTGCTTCATGGTCTGCTGTTTAAACACATGATGTGAAATGACCTCCACAAGGTGAAGATTGTGATAGGGAAAATAATTGTGGATTGTTTCCAGTGATTGGAGAGACAGGAAGAGGAGGGTAACATTTAAAGATAATTAAAGGGTGGTCAGGAGACTATTCTTAGCAAAGTGGCTAGTGGCAGTATTATGGTGGCAGAAAGGATGTTTGAGGACTCATCTACTGTGGTAGTATGGGCTGAGGTTAGAAACAGGAAAGGAGGTCACCCTGTTGGCAGTGTTTTATAGGCCTCCAAATAGTTCCAGAGACGTAGAGGAAAGGAGAGCAAAGATAATTCTGGATTGGAGCAAGAGTAACAGGGTAGTTGTTATGGGGTACTGCAACTTTCCAAATATTGACTGGAAATACTATAGTTTGAGTACTTTAGATAGGTCAGTTTTTGTCCAATGTCTGCAGAGTGGTTTCCTGTCACCAACAAGGGATGAGGCCACATTGGATTTGGTACTGGGTAATGAACCTGGCCAGGTGTTAGATTTGGAGATAGGCGAGCACTTTGGCGATCGTGACCATACTTTAGCAATGGAAAGGGATAGGTATATACCGCAAGTCAAGAGTTATAGCTGGGGGAAAGGTAATTATGATGCGATTAGGCAAGATTTAGGATGCATAGGATGGGGAAGGAAACTGCAGGGGATGGGCACAATTGCAATGTGGAGCTTATTCAAGGAACCAGCTACTGTGTGTCCTTGATAAGTATGTACCTGTCAGGCAGGGAGGAAGTGGCTGAGTGAGGGACTGTGGTTTACTAAAGAAGTTGAATCTCTTGTCAAGAGGAAGAAGGGGGCATATGTTAGGATGAGACACAAAGGCTCAGTTAGGGTGGTGAGAATTACAAGTTAGCCAGGAAAGACCGAGGGAACTACAAAACAACAGGAGGGGACAGGAGAAGTCATTGGCAGGTAGGATCAAGGAAAACCCTAAAGCCTTGTGTAGGTATATCAGGAATAAAAGAATGACAAGAGTAAGATTAGGGCCAATCAAGGATAGTAATGGGAAGGTGTGCGTGGAATCCATGGAGATGGGGAAGCACTAAATGAATATTGTTTCATCAGTATTCACACTGGGAAAAAGGCAATGTTGTTGAGGAGAATACTGAGACACAGACGACCAGACTAGGTAGGATTGAGGTTCACAAGGAGAAGGTGTTAGCAATTTTGGCAAGTGAGAGAATAGATAAGTCTCCTGGGCCAGATGGAATTTATCCTAGGATTCTCTGGGAAGTTAGGGAGGAGATTGCAGATCCTTTGGCATTAATCTTTATGCTTCATTGCCTGCAGGGTTCAGAAAAAGTTTACAAGGATGTTGCAAGGTTTGGAGGATTTGAGCTATAGGGAGAGGCTGAACAGGCTGGGGCTGTTTTCCCTGGAGTGTCGGAGGCTGAGGGGTGACCTTTTAGAGGTTTATAAAATCATGAGGGGCATGGATAGGATAAATAGACGAAGTCTTTTCCCTGGGGTGGGGGAGTCCACAATGAGAGGGCATAGGTTTGGGATGAGAGGGGAAAGATATAAAAGAGATTAGCCCAGTACCCCATCTTTTTGTTATTCTTCCCAAAGTGAATCACCTCGCACTTAGCTACATTGAATTCCATCTGCCACCTTTCTGCCCAGCTCTGCAGCTTCTCTATATCCTGCTGTAACCTGCCACATGCTTCCTCACTGTCAACAACTCCTCCGACTTTCGTGTCATCCGCAAACTTGCTCACCCAACCTTCTAACCCCTCTTCCAGGTCATTTATAAAAATGACAAACAGCAATGGTCCCAAAACAGATCCTTGCGGAACACCGCTAGTGACGGCACTCCATGAAGAAACTTTGCCATCAACTACTACCCTCTGTCTTCTTCCATCCAGCCAATTCCTAATCCAAACCTCCAACTCACCCTCAATGCCTTACTTCAGTTGTGGGTAAAGTGTTGGAAAAGGTTATAAGAGATAGGATTTATTATCATCTAGAAAGGAATAAGTTGATTAGGGACAACCAACATGGTTTTGTGAAGGGAAGGTCATGCCTCACAAATCTTATTGAGTTCTTTGAGATGGTGACCAAACAGGTGGATGAGGGTAAAGTGGTTGATGTGATGTATATGGACTTCAGTAAGGCGTTTGATAAGGTTCCCATGGTAGACTATTACACAAAAATTGGAAGGATGGGATTGAGGGTGATTCAGATCAGAAATTGGCTAGCTGAAAGAAGACAGAGAGTGGTGGTTGATGGGAAATGTTCAACCTGGAGTTCAGTCACTAGTGATGAACAGTAGTGATGAAAGGGTCTGTTTTGGGGCCACTGCTGTTTGTCATTTTTATAAATAACCTGGATGAGGGTGTAGAAGCAAGGGTTAGTAAATTTGTGGATAGTGCAGAAGGATGTTACAGGTTACAGAGGGACATAGATAAGCTGCAGAGCTGGGCTGAGAGGTGGCAAATGGAATTTAATGTGGAAAAGTGTGAGGTGATTCACTTTGGAGGGAACAACAGGAATAAAGACTACTGGGCTAATGTTAAGATTCTTGGCAGTGTAGATGAGCAGAGTATTCTTGGTGTCCATGTACATAGATCCCTGAAAGTTGCCACCCAGGTTGACAGGGTTGTTAAGAAGGCCTTTGGTATGTTAGCTTTTATTGGTACAGGGATTGAGTTTTGGAGCCGAGGTCATGTTGCAGCTGTAGAAAACTCTGGTGTGATCCCACTTGAAGTATTGCATACAGTTCTGGTTCACCGCATTATGGGAACACTCTGGAAAGCATTCAGTGATTTACTAGGATGTTGCCTGGTGTGGAGGGAAGGTCTTATTAGGAAAGGCTGGTGGACTTGAGCCTGTTTTCGTTAGAGAGGAGGTTGAGAAGTGACTTATTTCAGACATACAAGATAATCAGAGGGTTAGATAGGGTGGACAGGGAGAGCCTTTTTCCTCAGATGGTGATGGCTAGCATGAGGGGACATAGCTTTAAATTGAGAGGTGATAGGTATAGGACAGATGTCAAAGATAGTTTCTTTACTCAGAGAGTGGTGGGGGCATGGAACATCCTGCCTGCAACAGTTGCAGACACGCCAACATTATGGGCATTTAAATGGTCATTGGATAAACATGGATGAAAATGGAATAGTGTAGGCTTGAGATTGGTTGCACAGGTCAGCACAACGTCAAATCAATGGGCCTGTACTGCTCTGTAATGTTCTATGTTCTAATCAGTAATATTCTGCAACACATCATTGCAAAAGCAGTTTTTATTCATTATTTTGGACTGGAATTCAATAGTTGCTTGAAAAAGAACAATGTAAATGAAATGCGATAAATTATGACCCATATGATGGGAAACAACCTGTTTATGGTAGAACATAATGTGGAGGTGCTGGGGTTGGACTGGGGTGGACAAAGTCAGAAATCATAAGACACCAGGTTTAGTTGAAATCACAAGCTTTCATTGCCTGATGAAAGGGCAGTGCTCCGAAAGCCTGTGATTTCAAATAAATCTGTTGGACAATAAGCTGGTGTTGTGTGATTTCAGACATGGTGTAACATGGTACGGGGTTACAATTGATTAACTTCATTAGTGCCAAGCAGCCATTGGGTACATGGTTGCCTAGTTCACTCCCCTGCCTGATGAGAAAGGAACTGGGGCAGTGTAAGACAGACTGACAATTCACTGTAAAATCAAGAAAGGAAAATGGTCCAAAAGCTGAAAGCTGCAAGTACTTCGGGTTTAAACAAATTGGAATATTGCTGAAAAAATAATTTTTTGCCAAAGCTTTTCTATCCTGCGCTCATCAGAACAATTGGCAAGAAATACCCTTAAAAGAGAAAACAACATTTATATTGTACAAGAAGATTGTCCTGGTAAGTGCAACTAGCAAAGTTTTGAAAAAGAATAATCTTTTTTCAACAGCGAGTGTTGTTCTATCCAACCAAATTACTGTCAACAATTTGTTCAGTTTGAAAGAATGGGATTTCTGAATTAGAAGGCATAAATTCACAAAAAATAAAACTAGTCTTGGTTCAAGCCAAGAACTAAACATTTCCTTTTAGGCAAGGTGTTTAAAAGTCACAGCTGACATTTTTTTCAGATGATTTCTTCAGAAAATATTGCACTTTGGGATCAGGCTTTCAACAAAAATGGCTAATATTGCAAATATTTGCTCAAAATGCTGAACACATATTTAAGGGAAAATGTAAATCTTCCACACTGTTAGATCTATGAAAATCCACAGATGTAACCTTTGGAAGATAATTGTCAACAACACAACAACAGGGATTAAAGATTACAGCAGTAATTAGTACTTATATCAATATTTTAACATGATAAAATATAACAACACACTTCACAGTGAAAATTAGACATGTTAATATTAGCTCAGATAACCAATTGCTTAGTCAAAGAGATTATAAGGGGTCTCTCAAAGAAAGAGAGGTTTAAGAAGAGAATTCCACTAGTGGCAGAACGATTACAGTCAGAGATGGTTAGGAATCGAGAATTAAATGAGCACAGATATCTTGGAGAGTTGTGGAACTGAAGGAGATTACTGAGGGGCAGAGCATAACAATGATTTGAAAAGCATGAGAATTTTCCATTTAAAGTATTGCTCAACACGGAGCCAACAGGTCAGCAGGTAGAAGGGGGGTGCTTAACGTAACTTAGTTTAAATAAGGACAAAGGCGATTGAGTTTAAATGATCTCTACTTTGCAGAAGTTAGAGTGTGAATGTCAGACAGGAATGGACTGGAATAGTAAATCTGAAGGGAACAAAAGGATGGAGGAAGGCTTTAGCAGCAGGTGATCTGAGCAGAGTTAGAATTAGACGTAGACATTGGAAGTCCGAGTGATGGCATAGGTACGTAAATCAATAGCTCATCTCAGGGACAGGTATAGCCCCAAAATTACAAACTTAGATTCATAACCTATTTTTGCTTATGGTGAACTTTTGATCAGACATGGATAAAGACTCACAAAACTTCCTCTTCTTGAAGGCTTAACTGGTGATGTGCCACCTCCCTGGACAGCTTACTACAGAATAGTAGCAAAACATGGTCAATGATTTAGGAGAAAGTGAGGACTGTAGATGCTGGAGATCAGAGCTGAAAATGTGTTGCTGGAAAAGCGCAGCAGGTCAGGCAGCATCCAAGGAGCAGGAGAATCGACGTTTCGGGCATGAGCCCTTCTTCAGGAATTCCTGAAGAAGGGCTCACGTCCGAAATGTCGATTTTCCTGCTCCTTGGATGCTGCCTGACCTGCTGCGCTTTTCCAGCAACACATGGTCAATGATTTCCCAATTAAGTCTGAGATGGTTTCATGTAGTATCATGGGTCATATTAGTGTACTATTCAGAATTCAAAAGGAAATTAGATGACTGCTTCAAGGAAGTAAACTTTCAGGGGCAGAACAGGGAATGAAACTGATTGGACTAATCTTTAGGGAGTCAGAATGATCTCAGTGGGGTGAGCACAATGGCTCTGAGTTAACAAGCTTACTTTTCACATACTTGACATTGATTTTCCAACATCTCTGGATGAGCTGCCTTTTCTACATGCCCTGAAAATGGTTGCAAACTAACTGCAGTGATTCTCTTGTACAACATTGCCATCGTGCAGTATCATTTCAGATTTTTCCAACAGCAACATTACTGTGAGAAACCAGAGACAATTTACAGAACTACACGTCAAACGACATCAACCTAGTGGAAATATTTCAAACCATTCAAAACTAATTGATATGAACAAATAAAACATTCTAAATTCTAAAGGTGTAAAACAAGTCTGAGATATTACTCTTGGTTCAATCTGACCCATCTTTCAACAATTCTAATACACACAAAAATATAACGAAATAATGAACGTAAGTCAAAGCTTTGTGAAAAATGTAATTTATTAAACAATGTGCAGTTACTATTTATATTTTCTACCCTTCCACTTTTTCTTTCGTAAACTTCTTCGCGTGGATACCAATGGTTCTTTTGTTATTGCAATGTTTCTGGCAGAGGTAGTATGGGCTGGTCTACCTGAAGAACGTTTGATGAACCCAGGTTCAATGGAAGCTACATCCTCATTAGTTTCTGGGTTCACTTCTTGTTCCCTTAAGTCACCTGGTGTTTCAAAGGCTTCAGTCCTGTTGAACTGTGCGGAGCTTTGATTGTCCACTACTTCAGTGAGAAGGCTGACTACAGAGTCAGCTTCCTCACTGATCTGAGTTAAACCCTCTAGCACTGTTGTGTGTACTTTTTGAATGCTTGAGTCTCCCTGGGTTAGGCCATTGTGAACTGTCTCCCTTATATCTGACAAACCTCTGTAAAGAACATCCTGGATGTTGCCTAATCCAGTCCTCACAGCTGTTAGATGTTCAGCTATGCCACTCTGCAAGACACACTGCAATCCTGTAAACCCAGTCTGAATTTTGGATTCCAGATCTACAATGTCTGCCTGCATACATCCGTGTACATTGTGTAAATCACTATGGAAGGAGGACTGCATTTCTGCCATGGCAGACTGTATGTCACGGAACAGGCCTCCAACATTCATATTTTCCACCTGCTGTACCCTGGAGAATTTATCATGGAACATCAGGGCCAGAAGATCCTGCTGTGATGCTGTGTTTACATCACTCACTGGTACACGCCAACGCCTTCGTGGCCATCCAGAAGTTCCAGCGAATGCTTCGTCCTCCTGCTGTGCCACAACTACTGGTGTGGAGATGGACAGTTGTACTAGTTTATCATGTGTGCTTTTCACAGGATAAGGTCCTGCAGAATACCCAGAGGTGGTAGGTGTCATGATGGTTGGTGTAACAGCCATAGTCAAAGTATTGGTAGGTCTAGTGGTGGCAAGGGTGGTAGGTGTGACTTTGATAGGAGTAACAGGGTTGGTGGTGGTGACAGCAGTGGTAAGAGTAGTGTCAGCAGATGTGTTCTTGGGAATGTTCGAAGTGATGCTGCTGGTTGTAGGGGTGGGAGAAGCTGTGATATTGATGGGTATGGAGTCTGTGCTAGGTGTGACATTGATACAGTTGGGTAGGCTGGTAATAGCAGAGGGATCAATAATGTCAGTGAACATGGCACGAGTGGCAGAGCTGGAAGTAATGGACCATGTGGATGCAGTGGTGATGGAAGTAGATACAGTATCACTGGCAGCAGTGATTGGCATGACAGCACCAGCAGTGGAGGCAGAAGTGATGGTAGTAGCAATCTCTGTTTGTAGTCTTGAAGGCTTCTGTTCTGCCAGTAGTTCTGGCTTTTCTGTATATAGATTTAAAAAATCTTTATGTACTGAGATAACCATTGTTCAAGCATAACAAATAAATAATTATTGATAATTACATTATGAAGGTATGACAGAATAGTTCATGTCTGACTGATCGGCTTATTTGGATTGGCATTGGACATACTTCATGTAATTGCCATTATTATGAAGGCTTCATATCTTTTCTTGAGGACTTTAGTTTAAAAGGATTGTGGAAATTGGATTTATTTCCAGTTACAGTCAGAGAGTAATTAGTTCTACGGCTGTCTGGACTTTTTTTAAAAAAAAAGTCAGTTTGGATATTGAAACCTTTTATAAGAGTCGTGAGATCTTGTTGCAGCTCTATAAAACTTTGGGTAGACCGCCCTTGGAATACTGCGTCCAGTTCTGGTCACCCTATTATAGGAAAGATGTGGATGCTTTGGAGAAGTTTCAGAGGAGGTTTACCAGGATGCTGCCTGGACTGGAGGGCTTATCTTATGTGGAAGCAAGGTCATTGGGGACATTTAAGAGACTACTGGACATGCATATGGTCACAGACATTTGAGGGTGCATACATGAGGATCAGTGGTTGGCACACCATCGTGGGCTGAAGGGCCTGTTCTGTGCTGTACTGTTCTATGTTCTATAACAGGGTTTGTTTTGGAAAGCAGTTTCAGCTGATTGTTGGTCTTGTTTGCTGGGGATTTTATGACTGCCCGAGAGCTAGCTTTGTGAGAAAGTTGCATTTGGTTTTCAGTCTGAAGAAAAGAAGCTTCCCAGTCAGCTCTCCTGTTTTTGAAAAACAATCTTTATTTGCATATTCAGTGTGAAACCTGAAACACTAATTGTGTTGTTCTTGTGAGGAATGTCTGGGGGACTGTGTCTCTACTTCCTGAACAACTGCGTTTCCAAAGACCCCTGAGACAACTGTACATGTCTAGTGATCGGAGATCCTCAGCCATCTGAACATTCCACACCTTAACATTTTGCATTAAATTAAACTAACAATTGAGACAAGAGAAAAACCTGAGACTGGTACAATAGGTAAGGGGAGCCAAGTGAAATAGTCAAGGCAGACAACAGCTTGGCAGAGAACAAGGTAAAATGATAAATTAAATTCATTTGCTTCAATGCAAGGTGCCTGACAGATAAAACAGATGAACTCAGGACATAGTTGGGAACATGGGACTGCGATATAATAGCTATTATAGAAACTTAGCTCAGGAATGCACAGGACTGGCTGTTCCAGAATATAGATGCTATAGGATGGATGGAAAGAGGTGGCAAGAGAGGAGGCGGAGTTGCATTTTTGGTTCGGGTGAACATTACAGCTGTACTTAGGGAAGATACTCCTGGGAGATCATCCGGTGAAGTTATATGGGTGAAACTTAAAAACAAGGAAGGTATGGCCACCCCAATAGTCAGTAGGAAACTGAGAAGCAAATTTTTAAGGAGATCTCAGATATCTGTAAGAAAAATAGGGTTGTAATTGTAGGGGAATTTAACTTTCCAAACATAGACTGGGATTGTCAGTGTTAAAGGCTTGGATGGGGAGGAATTTGTTAAGTGTTTGTTAAAATTTTCTTATTTAATATGTGGATGTGCCTACTAAAGAAGGCACAATACCTGACCTTCTGTTGGGAAATAAAGCAGGAGAAGTGATTGAGGTATCAGTGGGAATGCACTTTGGGGCAAGTGACCAGAATTCTATTAGTTTTAAAATTAATGTGGAAAAGGTTAGAACTGATCAAAAAGTTAAAGTTCTAAATTGGAGTAAGACCACTTTTGTTGGTATTAGACAGGAACTTCCAAAAATGATTGGGATGGATTATTCAGAGGTAAAGGGAAGTTGGGAGGTGGGAGGCCTTTAAGAATGAGATAGAGAGAGTTCAGAGACAGTATTTTCCTATTACTATCAAGGGCAAGGCTGGTAGATGTAGGGGTATAGACAGCTGGGATCAGGTTGCATGGAAGAGGGAAATCAAGAGGGCAAGAAGGGACATGACATAGTTTTGGCAAATAGAGATAAGGAGAATCCAAAGAGATTCTATAAATATATTAAAGGCAAAAGAGTAACTAGGGAGATAATAGGGTCCGTTTAAGGTCAAAATGGCGATCTACATGTGGAACCACAGGAGATTGAGATACTAAACAAATATTTTCTGTCAGTATTTACTGTGGAGAAGGACATGGAAGCTAGGGAACTTGGGGAAGTAAACAGTGATATCTTCAAAAGAGTTCATATTACAGAAGAGGAACTTAAAGGTCTTAAAACACAAAGATAAATCCCTGGTACCTGAGCAGGTGCCTCCCACAACTCTGTGGGAAACCAGGGAAGAGATTGCTTGGTCCCTTGCTGAGAGATTTATCTCATTGATAGCCATGACTGAGGAACCAGAAGATGGGGGGTTGGTTAACATCGTGCCATTGTTTAAGAAAGGCTGTAAGGAAAAGCCAGAGACCTACAGATGTGCGAGCCTTATATCAGAGATGGATAAGTTGTTGGACGAGTTTCTGAGGGATAGAATTTAAGTGCATTTGGAAAGACAAGGATTAATTATGGATAGTTGGCATGGCTTTGTGCATGGGAATCATAGACAGTTAATGGGTTGGGCCTGGGAGTGTTGCTGAACAAAAAGATCTTGGAGTGCAGGTGATTGGTTCCTTTAAAGTGGAGTTGTAGATAGGAAGGGGAGCAAAGAAGGCATTTGGTACATTTGCTTTATTGGTCAGAGCATCAGGAGTTGGGATATTATGTTTCAGCTGTACAGGACATTGATGAGAACACTTTTGGAATACTGTATACAATTCTGGTTGCCTTTCTATAGGAAAGATATTATAAAACTTGAAAGGGTGCAGAAAAAATTTACAAGGATGTTGCCAGGACTGGAGGGTTTGAGCTATAGGGAGAAGCTGAACAGACTGGGGCTATTTTCCCTGGAGCATTAGAGACTGAGGAATGACCTTATCAAGGGGGAATGATAGAGTGAATAGCCCAGGTCTTTTTCCTAGGGTGCTGGAGTCCAAAACTAGATGGTAAAAAGTTTAAGGTGAGAGGGGAAAGATTTAAGAAGGACCTCAGATTTAACCTTTTCACACAAAGGGTGGTACATGTATGGAATGAGCTGCCAGAGGAAGTGGTGGAGGCTGGTACAATTACAACATTTAAAAGACACCTGGATGGGTATATGAAAAGGAAAGGTTTACAGGGATTTGGGCCAAATGCTGGCAAATGGCACTAGGTCAGATTGAGATTTCTGGTCAACGCAGATGAGATGAACCTAAAGGCTGTTTCCATAACTTTTTTCAAAGTGAATCACTCAGTGAAATCTATTTTCCTGTTTCCTTTACCTGGTGTTTGTGTTGGGGTTTATGGGAGGGTATACATTTACACTTTCACATTCAAAACTGTCTCAATTAGCTTTACATCTTTGCTGATTTTCACAATTATTTATTCACCCAGAGACTGAGCCTGTGAAAAGTTCTGCCATAGAAAACAACTGGGGCCAAAACACTTAATGTTTTCAAGACAGAGATAGATCCAGTTCTCCATGAGTGTTGAGGAAGCATCTAGAAACAATTATTTGGGAGCATTAGTAGTCACATGGAAAAAGATGGGTTGACTAGGAAGAGTCAATGTGGATATATAAAAGGGAAATTGTGCTTGAATAACCTGCTGGAGTTTTTCTTAAGGAGGGAACAGAAAGATTCAATGAGGGTAACTCTTTTGATACACATGGACCTCCAGAGTGCAGAAGCGACTCCAGAATGTTTAGCGTTCATTAGCAGAGGAATTGAATTTAGCGTTCATTAGCAGAGGGATTGAATTTAGCGTGCATTAGCAGAGGGATTGAATTCAAGAGTCGTGAGGTGATGTTGCAGCTGTACAGGACTTTGGTTAGGCCACATTTGGAGTACTGTGTGCAGTTCTGGTCGCCTCACTTTAGGAAAGATGTAGAAGCTTTGGAGAGGGTGCAGAGAAGATTTACCAGGATGTTGCCTGGAATGGAGAATAGGTCGTACGAGGATAGGGTGGTGGGGGCATGGAATGCACTGCCTGTGGGAGTGGCAGAGTCAGAATCATTGGTGACCTTTAAGCGGCAATTGGATAGGTACATGGATGGGTGCTTAAGCTAGGACAAAAGGGCCTGTTCTGTGCTGTATTGTTCTATGTTCTATGTATCTGATAAAGTGCCATCGAACAGTCTTGTGAGGAAAATTGTAACCATGGAATAAAAGAAACAATAGCAACATGGATACAGAATTGTCAGAGTTTTCAGGCTGGAGAAAGGTTCATAGTTCCACATAGGTAAATATTGAGACACTTCCTTTTCCTGATGTCTTTTAATGATTTTGATAGGCAGGGTATAATTTCAAAGTTTGCAGGTAACAGAAAACTTGAGAAGAATTGTAAACTGAGGAAGATGGTGTAGAACTCCAAAAGGACATTGAGATGTTGGTGGAGTGGGTGGACCGGTAGCAGATGAGGTGCAAAGCAGAGAAGTGTGAGCTGATGCCTTTGGTAGGAAGCACACTGAAAATTGATATAAAATAGAATGTACAAGTCTGAATGTGTTGGACAAGGTGAAGAAGTGAACAAGAATGATTCGAGGGATGAGGAACGTCAGTGATGAGGACAAAATTGGAGAAGTTTAGTCTATTCTCCTTGGAGAGAAGAAGGTTAATAGGAGCTTTGGTAGAGGTTTTCAAAATCAATAGCGGGCTGGAAATAGTAGATAGGGAGAAACTGTCCTTCTTCGTAAAAGGAACAAAGACAAGAGGGGCATAGATTTCAAGTCATCTGCAAAAGAAGCAAGGGTGGATTGAGGAAAAACTTCTTCACTCTGAGTTGTTTGAGTATGGACTGCACTGTCTAGAAGTATGGTGGAGGCAAGTTCAACTGATACATTCAAGAGAATATCAGATGATTATTTGGATGCAAGTATGGTTTTGGGGAAATTAAAAAGAGATTGGCACGAGCTAATGAGCTGGTGTAGACACAATGGGCCCAATGTTCAGTGATTCTCTGATTAAGGGGCTGCAGGAGCAGAGGGAGCTAGGTGCATATATGCAGAGATCATTGAAAGGGGCAAGACAGGTTGATAGACAACAGTTAATAAAACATACTGCATTCTGGACTTTTTTTTAAATAGGGGCACAGAATACAAAAGCAAGAAGGTGATGTTGAACTTGTATAAGACACTTGTTAGACCTCAGCTGGACTACTGTGAACAGATGTGGGCTCCACATTATAGGAAAGAGTGCAAAAGCGACTCACAAGAATGGTCCCAGTGATGTGGAACTTCAGTGATGAGGATAGCTTGCAGAGGTTGGGACTGTTCCATTTGGAGAGAAGAGGAGATCTAATAAATGTTTCCAAAATAATAAGCAGGCTGGACAGAGTGAATAGGGAGAAACTATTCCCAATCAAAAAAGGAACAAGATCAAGACAGAATAGATTTAAAGTGATTTGCAAAACAAGCAAATGTGATGTGAGAAAAATTATTTTCAGTGTGCAGTTAGGATTGGAATGCACTCACTGTACATATGGTGGAGGCGAGTTCAACTGAGCCATTCAAGAGGGGCATTTGATTGTTATTTCAATAGACTTAAGAGGCAAGGATGTGGGGAAAGAACAAGAGATTGGCACCAGGAATTGATGCTCATTTGAAGAGCTAATGCAGACATTATGGGTTGAACTGCCTCCTTCTGCACCATAACGCTGCTGTGATTCTGTGAAAGGTTTCTGTCTAACTGTGAGTGCTGCCAGCTAGCCACTGTTGAAATTAACCACAAGAAAAGAATTTCACTCAAACTGCAAAGCCGAGAGTCTCAAAATCGACTGTTCAGCCGCCAATGCCAATGCTTCAGTAACATCCAGTGTAACAGCTGAAACATTCGACTATCTACCTATTATGAACAATCTAGACACTGAGCAGCACATCTTTAAATATTTGTTCGCCTTCCTCTTAGATTTATTTCTTAGACTTAATTGGACTCATAAATGTATACTGCACAGCAGGAAGTGTCTGTGCTGGTAACAAAGATGACTAACCACATTTTCCAGCTCTTACCCATATGTCAACACAAGTGAATATTTAAACAATGCATAATGTACAAGAGTTTCTGACTTAACCACCTTTCAGGCAATATGTCCTAGCCTCTACCACCGTCTGGGTGGTAGAGATTCTCCTCAACTCCCCTCTCAGCTGACTAAATTGATGCCCCCTGTTACTGACGCATTCACTAACAGGAAAAAAGTGCTTTCCTATTTACCTTACCTATCTTCATCAGAACTCCTTTCAATCTTCACTGCTCCAAGGGGAAAAACCCCAGCCTGTCCAATCTTTTCTCAGATTTCAGGCTCTCCAGTCCAGGCAGCATCCTGGTAAATCTTCTAGACATACAAAATAGGAATAGGAGTTCAGCCTCTTGGGCCTGCTCTGCCATTCCTGGCTGATCTGATATTCCTCACATCCCATTTCCTGCCCTGTCCCCATAACCCCTGATTCCTCTTACTGTATAAGACTGTACCTATCTCAGCCTTCAATATACACAAGGAGTCTGTCCCCACAGCCTCCTCATCTCAGTCCCTATTCAGTTCCTCCACCATTTCTTTGTTCCCTATTACTTCCCCAGCCTCATTTTCCAGCAATCCAATAGCCACTCATACCTCTATCTTACCTTTATCGTGAATACCCTCTTGCACTTTATGGCTATCCTCATCAATCTTACTGATTTTCATGTCATCCACAAACTTCTTAATCATCCCCTTACATTTAACTCCAAATTATTTCATGTACACCACAAATAGCAAGGCCAACACTGAGCCCTGCAGAATTTCACTGGAAACAGACGTCCAGTTACAGAAACATCCCTCTACCATCCACCTCTGCTTCCTGCCTCACAGCCAATTTTGCATCAAACATGCTGCTTTGCCTTGGGTCCCATGGGCTTTTACTTGCTTGACCAGTCTTTCATGAGGGACTATGTTAAAGTCCATGTAGGCAAGATCATATGCATTATCTTTGTCAACACTCCGAGTTACTTTTTCAAAAACTTTGATCAAATTTACCAAACACAATCTTTCCTTATCAAATCCATGCTGACTATCCCTGATTAATTTGTCTTTCCAAGTGCAAATATATTCAGTCCTTCAAAATTCTTTCTCTTAATTTCCTCAACACTGAGGTGATGCTTAGAGTGTGTGTGTATCTGTGTTGTTATTATTTCTTGTGGCTGTGGCTGTGGGGACTAATACATTCACTCTTTGATTAACTCAAGGAAGTCTATTAGCTCCTTTTAAAACATAACTTCATTTTGACAGGGAGCATGGTGTCCACAAGAGGGGGGTTGTTCAAACAGTATAAGACACTGATTGGACCTCAGCTGGAGTACTGTGTACAGATATATAGTTTAGGAAGGAGGTGAGCATACAGCAGAGCAGGTTCGGAGAATGGTTACAAGGATCAGAGACTTTAGTTTAGAACAGAGATTGGAGATATTGGGGCTGTTTTACTTGCAGAGGAGAAGGCTAACAGGAGATTTAATAGAAGTTTTCAAAATCATGATCAATCTGGACAATTAGTGAGAAACTGTTCCCACTCATAAAAGAATCATAATCCTGTGATAAAATACATAATATTGACTACAGGTCCCTAGTACAATTACTTCATTCCTCTCTTCTCAGAGTCTCCATGCCACATAACTAATAATGTCAAAGTTGCAGCTTCATGTACATCACCATTATACTGCGTTTCCCTACTTTTTTTCTAACATTTCAACAATTTCTTTGAATTATTTACATTATCACCATTTACCCTCCAACAGTCCAAAGTCTGGATGTCAGAGGTGGAACTTGTCACTGCTCACTCTGAACTGTTGAATGAGGGTTTCTGGAATCCTTGTACCATTTTGTGAGGTCATTGATATAGCTCTATGTATCTAGAATTATATCTTTTGTCCTTCCTATTGCAGGTATTCTCAGACTTTATGATCCTGAGACATTATTTTTGATCTGAGATTCTGACTTAATAAGGGGAGTAGTGTTTTTTGTGTCTTCTGCTCGAGTAAATCTGGTGAATGCCCATTATTTAACAACACTAAATTCCAAACTGCTTTTAGCCCTTAGTGATTTATCACTGTTTATGTTTCTCTATTTTCCTGTAGATGAAATAGAGAATTCTTTTATTCTCATTGATTCCTGATTCTGCTGTTAACTTCTTGAACTTATCATGAACCGCAGATCATTCCCAGGTGAGATTGTTTCAGGCAAAGTGTCTATTGAAATGTTTTCACTGACTCACTGAGGTTGTATGCAATGTGCAATTCCCTATCCATGTGGAATAGTAAGCTACTAGTATCACATGTGCTTTCCCTTGGATATCAATTAAGTCTAATCCCAACTTCTGTCAAGGTTGCGGAATGAGGACTGCAAACGCTGGAGATCAGAGCTGAAAAATGTGTTGCTGGAAAAGCGCAGCAGGTCAGGCAGCATCAAAGGAGCAGGAGAATCGACGTTTCGGGCATATGGTGCCTGACCTGCTGCGCTTTTCCAGCAACACATTTTTCAGTTCTGTCAAGGTTGATCTGGGAGACTCAACATCAATAGCTCTGTTGATATCTGGGCTATTAATTGCATACCAACATGAAATTCTTTCATATTTTTGAAATGCCTGGTCCCCAATATGTACTGTCATGTGTACGCTCTACATTTGATAATTTCTGAACGCCCTCGATAAATTCCTCTCCAGATTTCTTCTCTCATGGGTTTTCATATCCTGTCAGCAAACACTAGCACCTGTTATGGTCAGGTGTTTCTTCTGTTCATGATATTTTCTTACACTTTGGTCAGTTGGACTGTACTTTGACCAATCATTTAGTCATAATGTATTCCTCATCTGCTTTTTGAGCTTCAAAAGTTTCCTGTAATTTCTCATAAAGTCTGAAATTCACTATTACAGTCAAAAATAGTTCAACTTCTTCCATCAGTACTTGATCTTCTGTTTCAGTTAGAAGCAATGTCACTCTGACCAGTGCATCAGCTGCAATCTACAATTTTCCTGAGATGTAGGCTTCCAGGACCTTTGATTAAATTGCACCACGAGGTTCCATTTCTCGCTAAAATATGTATTAAATGCCTTGAAAATTGACTCAAATAAATAGTAACATTGTCTACCTCAGTCTCAAGAAGACATCAGTAACTATGGGCCCAAATGCATACAGGAAATGTACTAACATGATCCTTTTTGGTATGCAAACCCGATGCTATGCAGTATTCCTGCAATTGTTGTGACCACAATTTCCACCTCTGAGCCTCTGCACACCTTCTGTATCCTCAAACTTTTAAAAAAATTCATCCGCAGGATGTGAGCATCACTGGTGAGATCAGTATTTATTATCCATTCCTATTTGCCCATAGGGCAGTTTAGAGTCAACTACATTGTTGTGGGTTTGGAGGTATATGTCAATCAGACAAAGTAAGGGAGGCAGTTTCTTTGCCTAAAGGACATTAGTTAACCAGATAGGTTTTTACGACAATCGACAGTAGTTACATGGTCACCATTAGGTTCACTTTTAAAACAAAATTCTGATTTTTATTAAAATTACATTTCACTATCTGCCATGTGATTCAAATTCACATCCTTAGATTGTTTCTCTGGATTTCTAGCCCCCAGTAACATTACTGTTACCACAATCTCTTTGAACTACTGAAGCGATAGCAGTATGAGGTCCAGTGTACCCTGAAGGTGGCTGCACAGGTGGATAGAGTGGTCAAGAAGGCCTATGATATGAAGGCAAGCATTGGACGGCTTTGAGTATAAGAGCTGGCAGGTAATTTTAAATTGTACCAGACATTGGTTCGGCCGCATTTAGAATACTGTGCACAGTTCTGGTTGCCACATTCAAAAGGATGTGGACGCTTTGAAAAGGGTGCAGAGAAGGTTTATGAGGATGTTGCCTGGTATGGAAGGTGCTAGCTATGAAGAGAGGTTGAGTAGGTTAGGTTTGTTTTCATTAGAAAAAAGGAAATTGACGGGGTGCCTGATTGAGATCTACAAAATCATGAAGTATATAGACAGTGTAGATAGAGAAGCTTTTTCTTAGGGTGAGGGATTCAATAATGAGAAGTCACGCTTTCAAGGTGAGAGGTGAAAAGTTTAAGGAGGATACATGCATAAAGTACTTTACACAGAGGGTAGTAGGTACCTGGAGCGCATTGCCAGCAGAGGAAGTAGAGGCAGGCCCGGTAGATTCATTTAAGGTGCATTTGGACAGATGCATGAGTAGGTGGGGAGCAGAAGGATACAGATGCTTAGGAACTAGGCGACAGGTTTAGACAGTGGATTTGGATCGGCTCAGGCTTGGAGGGCCAAAGGGCCTGTTCCTGGGCTGTAAACTTTCTTTGTTCTTTGCTATCAATTCAGGTTCCAGTACACCTCTGACCTGGGAAGATGCTGCAACTGTGGTAACGTTACGAGAATAGTCATCCAGAATTCCAGGTTAAAGTTCTGATGACTTGGGCAAATGTTTAAGCTTGAATTCAATAAAAATATGGAAAACAAATCTAGTGTTAGTTTCCTTAAAAACCCCATCTGCTTCACTAATGTCCTTTAGGGAAGGAAATCTGCCATCCATCCCTAGTCTGGCCTACATGTGACTCCAGATCAATAGCAATGTGATTGACTCTGAATTATCCTCTGGGTAATTAAAGACAGACAGAAATGTTTATTCAGCAATCCACATCCCATGAATGAACATAAAGGAAGGCCAAGTTTTTCAAGTTTGTTGAAGTCTTCAGATTTCTTTCCTCTGGTCTGCTGGAATATTTCCACGTGTCTGTCTTTGTGGACCTCAATCTGTAAACTTCCATTCACAATAATATCAAAATCCTCTTTAGTTGCCACAATGTTCATTTGCCATCATTGTCACCATACACTGTTCTATTTTTCTGCCAACTGGATCCAATTGTACAGGTTACTCTCCTATGCTAGACTGTCCCTATACTGAGTCTGCGTTATCTCGCTCTTTCTCTTATCTAAGGACAAATATCATCAAACTCTCAGGAATTATTTCCCTTCTAACAAATGGAATATTGACTTCAGAACCCGAGTACAATGCTTCCATTCGCCTCTCTTCAGCATCTCGATAGCACGTTACTCGTGATGTCAGAGTTACATCTTTTTTTAACATATTCACTCTCCATACCACACCACACCACACCATCCAATTACATGCCTTCCCTTTTATATACTTTATCCTGTCCATTTCTCCTGTTTAAAATCATCTTCTTCTCCAACTTTTTTCCTAGACCTGTACTCTTAAACAACAGTCAAGTCCATTGGGATCAGAATCCCATACAGAGGGGTCACTCATAGGATATATAGCAAATGGGCCATTTGGCTAAACTAGTCTGTGCTGCAGTTTTTGAGGCATTTTCCCAACACTTCTCATCTACATTTAACATCATAACCTTCTTTTCCTTTCTCCATCAGAAGCTTATCTTGCTTCCTTTTAATTATATCCACACTGTATATTTCAACTACTCTCTGTGTTGTGGGTTCCTTGTTCTTACTGCCCTTTGGGTAAAGACACTTCTTTTAAATTACCTTTTAGATTTTCTGGTGACTGTCTTATATTGGCTGCCTTTAGTTATGTCCTCCATACAAGAGGAAACATCCATAGTGTACCCACTCTTATCAAAATATTCCATAATTTTAACAGCATTAGGTCACATTCACACTTATTTTTAAGAGGAAAGATAACCATCCTATCAATTCTTCCTTAATCTGTATATCCATGCATTTCTACTTCTTCCTCATGAATCTTCTCTGCACTCTCTGCAATTCGACTACAACCTATGAATGCAGCACTTTAAGTATGATCGCACCAAGGGTAATATCTCTACTTTGCAGTTCTAGCCATCTTAGAAATAAACTTGGTGGGCAAACATATCCAGGACATACCTGATGGCAGCTACAGCCTGTCGAGACTGATTACTGGATGAAGAATGCCATAACATGGTGCAGATAGTCCATCAAGACTGCCATATTGGATTCATAACTAAAATATCCAAAATTGGCTCATGCAGGAAAGCAACAGAACTATGTGTCCTTATCAGGAAAGCCCCACGGGTATATCCCAGTAAGGCCTTTTTTGTGAGAAACTCAATCAACACATAGTGACAGTAGTAGCAGTAGCAGTCCTACAAGTAAATGACTCTCAGGGCAAAGTTTCGAACCTGATACAGAACTTTCAGTGGTTACAGTCTGCCTCTACAGCTGGGTAGGCAAGCCAAAGGAAAGTCAGACATATGTTGTAGACCTAACAGGATGCTGCAGGATCTGTCCACAAACAGTAGATTTTTCCCATCAGCCAAACCTGGGCAGTGACCAAATACAAGGCCAAGGAATATATTGTGTACCTACACAGACTACCATCTACAGCACAGTGCATCAGCAATGTCAGCCTTCTGCTTAGAACCTAGCCAATGGACATAAATCCATGGGGTAACATTATGGACTTCTACGGACCAGAAGGAAGAAAATTTGGAAATAACAGAAGAATGTTTTTCTTCTTTGGAAGGAAGAAAGCTGAGAGGGCACCTGATTGAGATGTTAAAGATTATTTGGGGCAAAGACAGGGTGAATAGAAAGCTGCTGTTCCCTTCAGTTGCAGGATCAACAACAAAGGATCATAAATGTAAGGTTAAAGGCAGGAGGTTTAGAGGGGATTTTTTTTTTCTTTGAAGAGTAACTTTCACACAGAGAGTGATGGTGGAATCTGGAAAGCATTGGCTGGGAGGGTAGCTAAGGCAGGTAACCTCAACTTTAAAAAAAAACACTACTTGAATGAGCACTTGAAATATTGTTACACTCAAGGCTATGGGCCATATACTGGGAACTGGGACCAATGCAGACTTATTTCCTTCTGATGCAGACTGGATAAGGAAAAAAGCCTCTTCTATACTTTATAATTCAACAATCATCCAGATCTGAGGACTCCCATCCTCGTTCTCAGTAAGCGCTAGTTAGAAATGCAGAAGAAATGGGGAAGAGGTCCAGTATCACCAAAGTATAATCAAGGTTAAACAAGAAGTTGGGAAGGACATAGAAAAGAATCTTACAATGCGGATTTGATCTTACAATGTAGACCTGATGGGAAAGATTCTGGGGCTGGAGAATGAATGTAATTTTCATCCATGCTTAAGAATAGCATTTCACATCTTATTGGTCTGACAGGTAATGGTTTTAGTTATATTGGGTATAATAGTAATCTAGTAGAGAAAGAAGGGAAGCTGCCAATTGGCTAATCGAAATTAAGGCTGCCCATCAGCACCACACTCTCTACTCATCAACTCAACTAGGCCTTCTACTAGGGAAGGGAAAGGGTGCACACTGATAATGTGGAGGAGGCAGCGTTGTACACCCAGGTCTGGCCAACCCGTTGTATGTACATCTGTCATAAGATGGCCATACTGGAATCAGAGATTTCTGTCGGACCAACAGCAGAGACTGAAGAGGCTCATAAAACACAAATGTGTCCGGGCAAGCACAAGGATTAGGTGAATCCTGACCAGTAAGACAAGCCATCATGAACAGGGAGTGAGCCAATCTGACAAAAACAAAATGATATTTTATCAAATATGTTGTGTAAACTTGGACATAACCTTTTGTATAATTGACCATGTGAACACTGTTATCTACCATACTTTGATATGATAGAATGTGCTGTAACTATTAGTTTCAGAGTCACAGGAGAGGCATTGCTCTGTCCTTTGAGTCACTTGCAAGTATTTGATAAAGGGGACCGGTAAAAGAATATCTTTAGCATCCAGGTTGATTATAGAGTCATAGAGTTATAGAGATGTACAGCATGGAAACAGACCCTTCGGTCCAACCCATCCATGCTGACCAGATATCCCAACCCAATCTAGTCCCACCTGCCAGCGCCCGGCCCATATCCCTCCAAACCCTTCCTATTCATATACCCATCCAAATGCCTCTTAAATGCTGCAATTGTATCAGCCTTCACCACTTCCTCTGGCAGCTCATTCCATGCATGTGCCACCCTCTGCGTAAAAAAGTTGTCCCTTAGATCTCTTTCCCCTCTCACCCTAAACCTATGCCCCTAGTTCTGGACTCCCCCACCCCAGGGAAAAGACTTTGTCTATTTA
>NC_057746.1:25440025-25443228 GCF_004010195.1 Chiloscyllium plagiosum | reverse complement strand
CCAATGTCCTGTACAGCCGCAACATGACCTCCCAACTCCTGTACTCAATACTCTGACCAATAAAGGAAAGCATACCAAATGCCTTCTTCACTATCCTATCGACCTGTGACTCCACTTTCAAGGAGCTATGAACCTGCACTCCAAGGTCTCTTTGTTCAGCAAAACTCCCTAGGACATTACCATTAAGTGTATAGGTCCTGCTAAGATTTACTTTCCCAAAATGCAGCACCTCACATTTATCTGAATTAAACTCCATCTGCCACTTCTCAGCCCATTGGCCCATCTGGTCCAGATCCTGTTGTAATCTGAGGTACCCCTCTTCGCTGTCCACTACACCTCCAATTTCTCCCACTGTACAACATTTGCTTCAGTTATAGAGTATCTGTAAGACTACATCTGTGCGCTCTTATTTAAGAAAGGTTGAAGATGAACTGAAGGTGATTCAGAGGGCCTTTGCTACACTGATCCCTGGAATTAACTGTTTGTCTTATGAGGACAGATTTTGCAGCTGGGCTTATTTCCACTGGAGTTTAGAACAAAGAATAAGATGGTTTTGACAAGGTGAACATGGAATGGGTGTTTTCTCTTGTGGGTGATAACAGAATCAGGAGTCACCCTTTGAGGACAAAGGTGAGGGAAAAAGAATGCTCTCAGAAGGTGGTGTGACTTTGGAACTTGCTGCCTCAGAAGATTACAGAAGCAGGTCACTAAATACTTTTTTTAAAAAAGAGATGGATGGATTCTTTTTAGGTAAGAGAATCATAGATTATGGGATGAATGGGAATTTCTATTTTGATACAAACAGATCAACCATGATATTACTGATTGGTGAAGTAGCTTGAGGGATCAAAACGATTGTTTCAGCTCTTACTTCACATTCCACATGTTCTTAAATCACTGCACACCCTGGTATGCAGGTATACATATAATGCTATTAGGGAGAGAGTTCCTGCATTATGATCCAGTGATAATGAAGAAACTGTTATAGTTCCAAATCAGGATGGTGTGTGGCTTGGAGAGGGACTTGAAGGTGGTGGTTTTTCTTTGCATTTGTTGCTCTTGCCCTTCTAGACAATGGAAATCATAGATTGGGAACAAGATGTCAAAAGAGACTTGGCAAGTTACTGCAGTGCATCTTGTAAATAGTACACACTGCTTTTACTGAGCATCGGTGGTGGAGGGAGTGGGATTTGTGGATGTGGTGCCAATCAAGTGAGCTGCTTCAGTCTGGATAGTATCAAGCTTGAGTTTTGTTGAGGCTGCCCTCATCTAGGCAAGTGGGAAATATATAATCAAACTGCTATCTTGTGCCATCTAGATGGTGGTCAGGTATTAGAGAGATAGGAGGTGAGTTACTTGCCACAGACCTGCCTGAACGACAGCACATATATGGCTGATCCAGGATATTAGTGGGAATTCAGAGATGGTAATGCCATTGAACACCAAAGGGTGATGGTTAGATTCACTCTTGTTGGAGATGGTCATTGCCTGGCACTTTCTTGCAGTGAATGTTGCTTGCCACTGGTTGTTGTCCATACTTTGCTACTGAAATAGGACACTGCCTATTTCAGTATATACAGTATCACAAATGGTGTGAAATATGGTTGGTCCTATGACACTATCCTGAGGACCTCCACAGATATGTCCTGGAGCCAAGATGACTGAGCCTCAATCCACAACCTTTGTGCCGAATATGGCTCCAACCAGAGAGTTTTGCCTCCAATTCCCATTGATTCTAATTTTGCTAGGCTCCTTAGTACCATGCTTGGTAAAATATTGTTTTAATGTCAAGGACACTCATTCTCACCTCACTTCACATCTGGAGTTTACCGAAGGCTGTGATGAAGTCAGGAACATAACGACCTTTGCAGAATGCAACCTGAGCATCAGTGAAGAGATTATACTTTTATAAGTGCTGCTTCACAGCACTGTTGATTACACCTACCATCACTTTGATTACGATTGAATACAGACAGTTGTAGCAGTAATTGACTGGGTTGGATCTGTCCTGTGCTTTTGTCCTTTAAGTGTACAGGTCATACCTGGGCAATTTTCCACATTATTGGTGGTTGGCGTTGTATTAATAGTACTGGAACTGTTTGGCTAAGGGTGCCACAAGTTCTGGAGTGGATGTTTTCAATAATGTTGCCCAGATTTTGTTAAGCCCATGACCTTTCCAGTATCCAGTGATTTCAACTATTTCTTAGTGTCACTTGGGAGTAAATTGCAGTGACTGAAGACTGACAATTGTCTGTGATTCTGGAGACCTCAGATGGAAGCTATGGTGAATCATCCACTTATCACTTCTGATCTGAAGATGGATACAAATAGCATTATCTTTGATATGCTGGGTCCCCGTCATTGAGGATTGGATATTGTGACGTGTTCCCCTCCAGTGAGGAGTTTAATTTTCTTTCCTTTTTTAAAATTCATTCACAGGATGAGGGCATTGCTGGGTAGTCCAGCGTTTATTCCCCATCCTTAACTGCTCAGAGGCCAGTTAAGGGTTAACCACATTGCTTTGGGTCAAGAGTCATGTGTAGGCCAGACCAGGTGAGGAAGACAGATGTCCTTCCCTGAAGGATATTAGTGAACCAGATGGGTTTTTCTGACAATCAATAATGATTTCATGGTCATCATTATACTTTTAATTCAATTATTGAATTCAAATTCCAACCTCTGCCGTGGTAAGATTCGTATCTTGGTCCCCAGAACATTACATGGGTCTCTGGATTAACAGTCCAGTGATAATGCCACGAGGCCATCGCCTCGCCTTACCACCACTTTTACAACTGGATGTCATAGAACTGCAGAGCTAAGACTGGATAGGGAATTGGTTGTAGAATTATGTAGCACTATCACTTGCTGCTTCTGCTGTTTGAATGTAAGTACATCCTGTGGTTGTACTTTCACCAGGTATTCACCTCACTTTTAGGTATGAAGGCAAAGGAGAGGACTGCAGATGCTGGAGATTAGAGTCGAGAGTGTGGTGCTGGAAAGGTACAGCAGGTCAGGCAGCATCCGAGGAGCAGGAAAATTGATGTTTTGGGCAAAGGCCCTTCATCAGGAATGCGGCTGGGAGCCTCAAGGGTGAAGAGATAAATGGGAAAGGGGTGGGGTTGGGGGCAGAAGGTAGCTGAGAGTCCAATAGGTGGACGGGGATGGAGACAGTGCAATAGGTGGACGGGGGTGAAGAGAGTGCA
>NC_057746.1:25424629-25430971 GCF_004010195.1 Chiloscyllium plagiosum | reverse complement strand
AAATAGGTGGATGAGGGGTGGGGAGAGTGCAATAGGTGGGCGTGAGGTGGAGAGAGCAATAGGTGGATGAGGGGTGGGGAGAGTGCAATAGGTGGGCGTGAGGTGGAGAGAGCAATAGGTGGATGAGGGGTGGGGAGAGTGCAATAGGTGGATGAGGGGTGGGGAGAGAGCAATAGGTGGGCGTGAGGTGGAGAGAGCAATAGGTGGATGAGGGGTGGGGAGAGAGCAATAGGTGGGCGTGAGGTGGAGAGAGCAATAGGTGGATGAGGGGTGGGGAGAGTGCAATAGGTGGGCGTGAGGTGGAGAGAGCAATAGGTGGATGAGGGGTGGGGAGAGTGCAATAGGTGGGCGTGAGGTGGAGAGAGCAATAGGTGGATGAGGGGTGGGGAGAGTGCAATAGGTGGATGAGGGGTGGGGAGAGAGCAATAGGTGGGCGTGAGGTGGAGAGAGCAATAGGTGGATGAGGGGTGGGGAGAGTGCAATAGGTGGGCGTGAGGTGGAGAGAGCAATAGGTGGATGAGGGGTGGGGAGAGTGCAATGCGTGGATGAAGCCGCTGAAGCAAGGTGCCAACTTGAAGACATGTCCTCCTACCGCCACCTCAACCATGACCTCACCTCCAATCACCAAACCATCATCTCCTAGTCCATACAGAACCTCATCGCCCCAGGGGTCTCCCACTCACAGCTTCCAACCTCATAGTTCAGGAACCCTGCACCGTCTGGTTCTCCATAAGCCTGACTACTCCAGCCAACCTATCATCTCAGCCTGCTCCGGCCCCACTGAACTCATCTCCACATATCTCAATACTGTCCTACTTCCCCCGCCCCCCCCCACTCCGGTCCGGAACTCCCCACATACATTCGGGACACTACCCATACCCTCTACCTCCTCGAAGACTTCAGTTTCCCTGGCCCCAATGCCTCAACTTTACCACAGACATCCAGTCCAAATACCCCTCCACCCGCCATGACCAGAGCCTCCAAGCCCTCCGTTTCTTCCTCTCCCGACATCGCCAACAGTACCCTTCCACTGACATTCTAATTCGTTTGGCTGAACTGGTCCTCACCCTCAACAATTTCTCCTTAAAAACCTCCCACCTCCTCCAGATGGAAGGGGAAGCCATGGGAACCCGCATGGGCCCCAGCTATGTCTGTCTCTTTGTCGGCTATGTAGAACAGTCTATCTTCCATAGTTACACCGACACCACTCCCCACCTTTTTCTCCACTACACTGTTGACTGCATTGGCGCCACCTCGTGCTCCTGTGAAGAGGTTGAACAGTTCATCAACTTCACCAACACATTCCACCCGACCTTAAATTCAACTGCACCATCTCTGACACCTCCCTCCCTTTCTTCGGCCTCTCCATCTCCATTAATGGTGACTGACTCAACACTGACATTGTCTACAGACCCACCGACTCCCACAGCTACCTGGATTACACCTCTTCCCACCCTACCTCCTGCAAAAATGCTATCCCATATTCCCAATTCCTCCGCCTCTGCCGTATCTGCTCCCAGGAGGACCAGTTCCACCACAGAACACACCAGATAGCCTCCTTCTTCAAAGACCGCACTTGCCCCTCCCACATGGTTGAAGATGTCCTCCAACGCATCTCCTCCGCGTCCTGCACCGCCATCCTCAAACCCCACTCCTCCAACCACAACAAGGACAGAACCTCTCTGGTCCTCACCTTCCACCCCACCAATCTCCATATAAATCACATCACCCTCCGCCATTTCCACCACATACAAATGGACCCCACCACGAGAAATATATTTCCCTCCCCACCCCTAACCACATTCCATAAAGACCATTCCCTCCTTGACTACCTCGTCAGGTCCACGGCCCCCAACAACCCACCCTCCCCTCCCGGCACCCTTCCCTGCCACCACAGGAATTGAAAACCTGCAGCCAAACTACCCCCTTCACCTCCATCCAAGGCCCCAAACGAGCCTTCCACATCCAAAGTTTCATCTGCACATCCACACATCATTTACTGTATCCACTGCTCCTGATGTGGTCTCCTTTACATTGGGGAGACAGGATGCCTACTCGCAGAGCAATTCAGAGAACATCTCCAGGACATCCACACCAACCAACCCACCCAATGCCCTGTGGCCGAACACTTCAACTCCCTCTACCACTCCGCCAAGGACATGCAAGTCCTGAGTGTCTTCCATCGCCACTCCCTCACCACCCAACACCTGGAGGAAGAATGCCTCATCTTCTGCCTCAGGACACTCCAACCCCATGGGATCAGTGTGAATTTCACCAGTTTCCTCATTTCCCCTCCTTCCATCTTATCCCAGTTCTAACCTTCCAGCTCAACACCGCCCTCATGACCTGTTCCACCTGTCCATCTTCCTTCCCACCTACCCGCTCCACCTTTCCCTCTAACGTATCACCTTTATCCCTACCTCCATACACCTACTGTACTTTCAGCTACCTTCCCCAGGCCCCACCTCTCTCCCATTTATCTCTCCACCCTTGAGGCTCCCAGCCTCATTTCTGATGAAGGACTTTTGCCCGAAATATTGATTTTCCTGCTCCTTGGATGCTGCCTGATCTGCTGTGTTTTTCCAGCACCACACTCTCAACTCATTTTTAGGTATACCTTGTGTTGGCATGCCCTCCTGCACTCTTCATTGATCCCTTTGCTGACAGCAATTGAACAGTGAGGGATATGCTGGGCCATGTGATTACAAACTGGTTTAATACAAGTCTGCCGCTGATGGCCCATAGCATCACACGGATGCCCAGTTTTATGCGGCTAGATCTGTTTAAAATCCATCCCATTTAGCACAGCGGTACTGCCACATAACATGGCTTTTTGTAAAGGCATGGGATGGGGATAGCCTCAATACAGTTAATAGGATGTTCTCCAGCTTGAAAACAGCAACAGGGACACGCTGCTAATAAATCAAGTGTCAAAAATGGAATCACCCAAACTCCAATTTTACAAACTTAAAATAAAAACATAGACTTATTAGTGAGTAGGGATGTCTTTTGGAGTGGGGATGAGTGTTGGGGATTTCATCACATATCAACCTTTGTCTGCAGCTGACAGGGAACAGGGAGCTCACCTGTAGCACTGGGTCCCCAATCAGCTACCAGGATGCAGTCTCCCAGCCACTTCATCTGAGTTCCTGCAGCAACCTGGAGATTGACGAGACACTTCCGCTGGTCTCTGTCTATGCTCTCAAGTAGCCATTAATAGTCATAGCCTGTCTACACCCTCCAAAACTATGGTGCAGGGATATGGCACACCTGCCAGCTGTAGTTGTTTTAGTGTGTGCCCAACTCTGTCTCTGCTTAAATGGGACTAAACATTTACCCCAACAGAGTCAACTCACATGTTGAGTCTTTACAGCCTTTTTTTTGTTTTTATTTCAGATTTAACAGTCCATTTTGTAAACTCTTGTGTGCAATTTGCTTGTTTGCAGAAGAACACTAAGCCTGTTCAAAGATAATTTGCTGACTGTGTAGTATTTTGTGACAATTTGCTATGTAAATGCCACTCCTTTTGCTTAAATGAAGATGACCAGATGCTCAAAGATGTCAACAAACGAGAAAAAGGAAGTACTTAATTTTTTTAAAAAGTGCAAATACCGGTCATTGAAGTCATAGTAAAGGTGCAGTGCAAAATTAGACAAAGTAGGGGCCCTACAGTATTACTGTAAAAATGACAAAAAAGTAATTGAAACTGTTCAGAAGGAAAAAGCTGCGATTGTGAGGACAGACTTAAGAGGTGGGGCTCTCCCCACGGTAGCAAAGGAAATTTAAAAGAAGTTTTAAAATTATAGTACATTTTGATGCACTTTCCTAGTATATTCTGCATCTCATTGTGGAGTCAGTGATAAGAGATTCTTCAAATTAAAATTGTCATTAAGGATGCATGGACTTGATGGGCCAAATGGCCTCCTCCTCTGCTGCAAATTACTATGTCTATAATAATGGACCAAGTAGGAAAATAGTAATAGTGGACGTAGCATTGAACTTTGTCAAAGGGAATAGTTTTAAGAGATAGCAGGGAAAAATTTGGAACAGTGAATACAGAGCAAAGGACAGAAAACATTGTTCTGCATATCTGTAACAAATGGGAGATTTTTGTGTAGTAGTTTTAAATAGTTCTAAAGCAACAGCTAGACAAAGAAAACTTTCAGGATAAAAGAGAAAGAGAAATAAAATGCAAAGTGATATGATGAAAATTATTTTCACATAATGAATGGTTAAGTTCTTGAATGCATTGCCTGAGCGTTTGATCGAGGTATTCAAATGGCGATTAAATGGCTATTAGAAAGGGAATAATGTCCAAGGTTATGGGGAGAGGGCAGGACAATGGCATTAGTTGGGATGCTCATCTGGACAGCTGGTACAGACACAATGGGCCAAATGACTTCCTTCTGCACTGTAACAATTCTGTGGAATTAACTTTGTTAAAAATCACACAACACCGGGTTATAGTCCAACCGGTTTGTTTGGAAGCACTAGCTTTCTGAGCACTGCTCCTTCATCAGGTGGTTAGGAGTAGTGCTCCAAAAGCTAGTGCTTCCAAATAAACCTGTTGGACTATAACCTGGTGTTGTGTGATTTTTAACTTTGTCCACCCCAGTCCATCACCGGATCTCCAAGTTATGGAATTAACTGTTTACTTCATTGAATTAATAAACACAATTCTGCCACACTAATGAAAGGAATATTAAGAAAAAGGTTCAATAATGACAACAACAGTATCTTCCTAAAATGAACAAATCCATTTAGTATCACACTCAACCACCATTATTGGGTCAATTCTGAAGCAGGGAAGGATAAATACAAAGTATCTCAGTGTGGCAATGGCAGTGGCCTGGGGTAGATCTAATTGTGTGAGAAATAGAATTTTAAAAGACGGTGAAAGACAGCAGTTATGAATCTGCTTTCACTTCCTTCTATTGAACAGTAATTTTCTGCCTTCATTTTAATGCACCAAATCTGTAAAGTCTTCTAAAGTTTTTCACTTCAAATCAGTAAAGGGTAACATCGATACTTTCAATACTTACTGTAGCCAAAGACAAGTAGGCATAACACAAATGGTGAAGCAACAGCACCAAATAACTTATGTATCAAGGGCCACTCAGAAGCACATCCTTCCTCTAAAGACAATAAAAACATATTAGAATTTGTATTTTCACTACAGAAATAGTGGCCTGAAAAAACTATGAAGAAAATCAAGATGCAACCAAAGTTTGTTTCAGTGAAATAGTAGGTATCGTCAACACTACGTGTTGTTAACAAGGAAGGCTACAGTTAGGTTAGGAGTTGTAGTTTCTATATTACAACAATCACTATTTCCTGCCTAATTATAGCATGGGCTGTGACTTGTGCCAACAGAACCATTTTTGTTCAATTGCATTTAAATAATTTAGGCATTCTTCTGTCATCCAACTTGGTGGCACAGAATTACTAGAATAAGGAGTAGGAACCATTAAAGTTTTGGGCCCTTTTGTTTATGGTATAGAGCTCCCACAATTTTCTAAGTTTTCACTCAATGCCAGCAGGATGGCATCCTCGAACATGGAATCAAAGAAACTAACGAGATCCAGGTGGCAGGAAAACTCCTAACCCAAACTAGGCCAAGTAGTACTCACTCAGACTCCCCGAGGAGATTTTAAACTCTGATCCCAAACCAGACCAGATGGCACTCAGTCTCCTCAAAGAAATGGAAATCTCTGATTCCTAACAAGGGTTTTTGTGGTGCTGTGTAGTATCCCTACCTCTGAACTATAATGCTCAGATTCAAATCACATCTGCTCCAGAGCTGTGTAATAACATTTCCGAACAGATTGATAGAAAATACCTGCTCTTACCACTTCCAGCTCAATTTTGATTTGGCCCCCTCCTTCTTTCTGTATCTCTCCCTCACCTTTGATGTCATTGCACTGCCCATAACAGGCTCTGCACATAAATTAATTAATTGTAAAACATGGTTGATTGACTCATGATGGGAGAAAGTGAGGACTGCAGATGCTGGAGATCAGAGCTTAAAAATGTGTTGCTGGAAAAGCACAGCAGGTCAGGCAGCATCCAAGGAGAAGGAGAATCGACGTTTCGGGCATAAGCCCTTCTTCAGGAATGAGGAGGGTGTGCCAAGCAGGCTAAGATAAAAGGTAGGGAGGAGGGACTTGGGGGAGGGGCGTTGGGAATGCGATAGGTGGAAGGAGGTTAAGGTGAGGGTGATAGGGCGGAGTGCGGGTGGGGGCGGAGAGGTTGGGAAGAAGATTGCAGGTCAAGAAGGCGGTGCTGAGTCCGAGGATTGGGACTGAGAAAAGGTGGGGAGAGGGGAAATGAGGAAGCTGGAGA
>NC_057746.1:25399299-25422628 GCF_004010195.1 Chiloscyllium plagiosum | reverse complement strand
TTCTCAGTCCCAACCCTCAGACTCAGCACCGCCTTCTTGACCTGCAATCTTCTTCCCGACCTCTCCGCCCCCACCCCCTCTCCGGCCTATCACCCTCACCTTAACCTCCTTCCACCTATCGCATTCCCAACGCCCCTCCCCCAAGTCCCTCCTCCCTACCTTTTATCTTAGCCTGCTTGGCACACCCTCCTCATTCCTGAAGAAGGGCTTATGCCCGAAACGTCGATTCTCCTTCTCCTTGGATGCTGCCTGACCTGCTGCGCTTTTCCAGCAACACATTTTTAAGCTCTGATTGACTCATGGTGGCTAATAGGTGAAAAAGTAGCACGGGTGATTAGGTGATGGGGGAAAATAAAACATTTGGTTGTGTTAGAGCACTTCTGAATATTGAAAAAGAAAGGTGTTGCTTTGTTCTTGTGTTGCAGTGATTGCATCACTACCTCTGAAGAGGTTCAAGTCCCATCTGCTCTGGGTTGTGCAATTACATTCCTGAACAGGTTGGTTAGAAAATACCTGACTTAATTTACAAGTACTGCTATCGATAACAACTCTTCACAAGAATAGCAGCGACTGCCTGATGAAGTACAAGTACATCGTGGACACTCTGGAGGCAGGAAGCATGTTTCCGCTGATGGGTGAATCAGAGGACACAGTTTAACAATAAGGGGTAGGCCATTTAGAACAGAGTTGAGGAGAAACCTCTTCACCCAGAGAGTGGTGAGTGTGTGGAATGCTCTGCCCCAGAAGGCTGTGGAGGCCAAGTCTCTGGATACTTTCAAGAAAGAGTTGGATAGAGCTCTTAAGGATAGTGGAATCAAGGGTTATGGGGATAAGGCAGGAACAGGACACTGATTGAGGATGATTGAGGTGCAGGCTCGAAGGGCAGAATGGCTTACTCCTGCACCTACTGTCTATTGGCTATTGTCAAATGTATCTAACACAATTTAAGTTGTTTGCATCTTGCTAATACTCCTGCAAGTTCAATCACTAAAAGTACATTTCTTCACATAAAATACCGCGGATGCTGGAAATCTGGAGTAAAAACAAAGTGTGGAGTTTCTTCACAACTTAGTTTTATTTTACATTTCCTCTTGATGAGGATACAGCACCTGATAGCAAGAAATGGTGGAAAACATTGTCACAAAGCTGTTCCTTTTCTCAAGGATACTGTGTCCTTGATTTTTTTCAGAGGGGTCATAAAACTTTCCCGGCTCCGGTTAGACTGGTTTGATTAAAGGGCATTGAGAGGCTTTTTTGTTTACATGTAAACAGATGAGACTTCAGGCCAAAGTGGTCATGTTTTAGAAGTGACCTATATATTGGAAGATTAGTGGTCAGCTCTCTAGCTGAGCAGTTCAGTCCAGAAATAGTTAGGAGTTCAGCTGAGTGGAAATAGCTCTCTCGCTTTTTCTGTCCTTCTAACTTCAACCTATTCCTTTTTTTTAAACTGTTTTTAAGTGTGTTTGGTTATTGGGACTGTCGTGTATATGTGGAACAGCATAATTAAGTCTAGTTTGGTTAGACTGAGTTCTGGAGGGGTTCTTTATTCTGTTCTGTGTGTTTCATTGTGTAATTTTGTGAATAAATTGCTGTCTCTTTTAAAACCTAGTAGTCAACCTAACTAACTTACTCCAGATAGTTTTCACTGTACACTTACTGAAACAAATTTCAAAGTTATGGGTTGCCTGCTCAAGAATATTTTGAGTGGTCTGACCTAGTCCAAACAATATTGTTTCATAAATCTAAATGAAGAATTTCTGTTTGTGCAGATTTCACATCTCTGAATTAGAAACAGTTGGAGATATTTTTGTCCTGGTCAATAAAAATTACTTAGCATGCTTACCACTGTACTCATACTTCTTCATAATCAAAATTATAGTTGTGATGATTGTTATATGCACGAACATAGCGACTAGAATCGGTAACCCTGCCAAACACAACAATATTAATAGGATATTATGAAGTAGCAACCACATTTACCTTCTGTGTGCATGTCAGATGATAAAATTTCACAAATATTTAATAAAAGTTTCTATATTTCACTTCAGTAAATAGTCCATTAGTTGTGCAACATATCCCATAAGAAAACAGAAGCAGGAGTAGGCCATTAAACCGGATCATGGCTGATCTGACATTCCTCATGTCCACTTTCCTGCCCTTTCCCCATAACCCTCCATCTCCCAATTAATCAACAATTTATCTCAGTCTTAAATATGCACAAGGACTCTGCCCCACAACTCCCTCTGGCAAGGAATTCCAAAGACTCTCAACCCTCTGATATAATTCTTCCTCACCTCAGTCTTAAATTGATGCCCTTTTATTTTGAGACTCTGCCCTGTGGTCCTAGACTCTCCCATGAGGGGAAACATTCTCTCAGCATTTACCCTGTCAAGCCCTAAAAGGATCCTATGTGTTTCAATGAGATCACATCTCATTCTTCTAAACTCTAGTGAATAGAGTCCCAACTTGTTTAGTCTTTGGTCTCAAGACAATCCCTCCATTACTAGGCATCATTCTAGTGAACCTTTTCTGAATGGCCTCAAATGAAAGATATATTTTCTTAATTAAGAGGTTCGAATTTGCTCACAGTATTCCAGATGTGGTCTTACCACCACCTTGTACAGTTCCAGTAAGATTTACCTACTCATATACTCCAATCCCCTTGAAATAAGAGCCAAAATTCCATTAGCCTTCCTTATTTACATGTTAATTATTTGTGTTTCAAGCAGAACTACCCTAAATCCTTTTGTGTTGCAGCTTTCTGCAGTTTTTCTCAATTTAAATCATATTTTGCTCTTTTGCCCTCCTTTCTAAAATGAACAACTTTGCATTTTCTCCCATTATACTCCATTTGCCATCTTTTTGCCCATTTACTTTATCTATCAATCTCTCTCTTAAGCTGCTTGTATTCTCTCGCATCCTGCCTTTCAACCTATTTTTGTGTTGTCTGAAAATGTGGCGACAGTACATTCATTTCTGCAAATCCCAATAAAACACATCTACTGATTCTCCTCTATCCACTCTGGTTGAGACTTCCTTGAAAAACTCTTAATACATTAGTCAGGCATGATTTCCCTTCCATGAAGCTTGATTAAATTATAATTTTCTAAATGTTTTTCTATTACTTCTCTTGAAATTGATTCTAATAAATCTCCAACAATTGATGTGAGGATAATCGGCCCATAGTTACCCATTTTTTTGCCTCTCTCCTCTTTCTGAAGAGGAGTATCACATTGGTGGCTTTCTATCCTCTGGTTCTTCCCCAGAATGCATTTTTTTTTTGGAAAATTATTACCAATGCATCCGCTATCTCTGTAGGTATCTCTTTCAGGATTCTAGGATGCAAGACATTAGGGTCAGGGGACTTAACTGCCTTTAGCCCCATTAGTTTGTCAATACTACTTCTCTAGTGATGATGGTGGTACTTAATTCGTCCTCCGTAATCTTATTGTCAGCTTTTATATTCTTTGCTAGTTTGACCTCAGTTTATTTTCACTGTCTTTATTACCTTTTTAGTCCTCCTTATGACTTATGAGGACAAACTTTATTAACTTGGCTTATGCTCCCCTAAGTCTAGAGATCAGATTTTCAAAGTGTTAAAAAACGTCAATAGTTTGGATAGCAATACTGCTGAAAAAGGCACATTTTGTCAAAGCTTTTCTTCTTGCATACTTCAGAACTATTCAGGAGAATTACCAACTTAAGGGGAAAACCAACATTTATACTATATGACAGGATGATTTTGAATGGTTGGCAAGCAGACTCCATTTAGTAGTGGTATTCCTATGGAGAATGCACCAATTAATAACGATTGACAGTTAGCTGCCAGGCTTTGTTTACATTTTAAACAAGGCAGGTGGATGCTGACTGTCAAGACTATCACCTACTTTGCTGAACTGAAAAAGGTGTACTGACCCTACATGCTCTTACTGTCTGCAAAGAACAGAACCCTGTGTGTATTAAAATGTGTAGCTTCCAGTACATGAATGTGCACCGCTATGCTGTAAGCATAAAGCTATTTCCTCTGGAATGGGGAATCCAGAACAAGAAAATTAGAGTTGGAATTGGCCATCTGAGAGGGAAATCGCAAGCATTTTCTTTCACAGAGAGGCAGAAAAATCTGGATTTTTTTAATCCTCTCAAAGACTCTGGAAGCTGGGCAATTGAAAATTTTAACATTGAAATCCATAGATTATTGTAAATGAATATGAAACAATGTCTGACTAAGATCTAACTGAATAGCAAAACAGCATCAAGGAGCTTACTCCTGTTCCTGACTCTGAACCTGTTCTATAGTATCAAAGGAGGAAATCAGAACTCAAAAGCAGTACAAATTTGTCAAAAAAGATCTGTGGATGTACTCACAATCTAGAATTGGCAACTCATTATTTTACAATTTCATTATCTTGTATTAGCAGCTGTGGTTGCACAGGATATAATATTTCACCGCTATACAAACGTATTTGTAACAATAGAACTGAATGATTGTTTGGTACAGATCATTCTGCTATAACACGACAGTTGTGTTCCTCTAGAACCTTGCACCATAGAAAACTGCATTGGAAAATTGTTATATCCATTCAGTAGAAAGTTTGCATTATCCAAACAACATCCACTATTCATCAACCGCATTATAGCCAATTCATAATTCAAAACATGCGTTATAGCAGAACAAGCTATATCATCAGTTAAGTTTTCCCCACTTGGGGAGGTGTTGGAAGGATTAGTGGTCTGATTATCAATTTGTTGAACTGCACCATAGTCAGCAATTCTCGAAACAGAAGCTTTGAGACCTCCACAATAAAACTGAAAGAACATGACAGCAAGTAAAATTATAGCATAAAATATGTAATACAATGACAAATCTGCTACTAAATCTGTACTTAAACTAAACCTGGAGCGCTGGAGGCTGAAGGGTGACCTTATAAAGGTTTATAAAATCATGAGGGGCGTGGATAGGATAAAACGACAAAGTCTTTTCCCTGGGGTGGGAGAGTCCAGAACTAGATGGGCATAGGTTTAGGGTGAGAGGGGAAAGATCTAAAAGAGATCTAAGGGGCAACTTTTTCACGCAGAGGGTGGTACGTGTATGGAACGAGCTGCCAGAGGAAGTGGTGGAGGCTGGTACAAACACTGGCAGGTGGGACTAGATTAGGTTAGGATATCTGGTCGGCATGGAAGAGTTGGACCGAAGGGTTTGTTTCTGTGCTGTACATCTCTATAGCTCTAATGTGAAGAATATCTTAGGCTAGAGTCAAAAGTTACAAGATGCTACATTTGTCATGTTTGATATAATTTATAGCCGTTAATACAAATAGAAATAGAATGATACATATTGTTAGAGCATACAGGTATGTTACACAAAAATTAAACCTCTTACTTACAGGTATTTGACCAAACCCGCTGACATGGACCTAGCCTTCTGCCAACATACATTATCATTGGTGTTAACATGAAAATAAGTGAAACTGTTAGAAGACCCACTGACTCGATGGACCAACCTGCAAAAGATGTTTATTAACAAAGTCATCCAGGAAAATGATATTTGGGTTGAAAAGTTCTCTTTGATGGTAACTACAATAATGAGAGCTATGTTGTTACTTTTTGTTGTTGATGAACATGGTGGGGCTTGATTTCAAATCGCAGACAGGAACACTGCAAACCAGATGCAGGAAGGTCAAGTGCAGCAAGAGACTTGGCCAGGTTTGATAGCTGGCTTTCATTAAAACACAACTCTGATTTCACAACAAATTGTCTAGAAAGTGGTTCACGGACTATTAAAATGAGGAGGCAGAAGCTGGCTTGCACACCCCTGCCTTAATCAGTTGAAGTGTTCAAGGAGGAAGTCCAGGTCAGGGAATTAGGGGCTAACTTTCAGGAAAGAGAACACAGCTGGCACACAAGGAAACTAAAAAATTAAAACTTTACTCTTTTTGGACTATCCTTGCCCAGGCTGCTGCTCTTGGCATCAATGCTCAGGCTTCAGGTTAAATGGACTGATCAGGCCCCAACAAAATGATCAAAGCCTGAAGAACCACACTAGCAGTGTGGACTTGTTGGGCCGAAGGGCCTGTTTCCACACTGTAGAGAATCTAATCTAAAAAAAATGCTCTTGCACTCTGTAATTTATTGCTGCAGTCAGCAGATCAAGGAGCAAAAAGGTCTCCTAGCTGTTCCAATTTGTTAAAATTATGGGCCAGGTGCTGGTAGGTGGGACTAGATTGGGTTGGGATATCTTGTCGGCATAGACAGGTTGGATCGAAGGGTCTGTTTCCTTGCTGTACACCTCTATGACTCTATTTCTGTTTTTAACCAAAGTGGCTTACATTTTTCATCACAGAACAATCAGTTTCCTCAGCATGATGATTTCATTTCTATACAAGTTTAAGTACCATGGTGTTCAATATAGCATCCAACATCTCCACATCCTGCTCTTTTAAAGGATAAATCAATACATCATTACTGCCTTTGCTGGAGATCAATTCCACATATCTGCACCATGAAAAGCCCTAATCTTGACCTGCCTGAGGTCTATTAAAGTGCCAACTTGATTTTTTTGGTACAAACCATAAAGGTCACTTCAAAAGATAGAGAGCCTTACAAACTACTACATCTTTCTTGGGAACACACAGCAATCAACGTTGAAGTTAGCACTGAGATTTAGTTCCGTATATTTAAAGAACCATTCACACCAAACTTGCAACATCCAACATGACCACTCGAAGGCCAGGAGGTACAGCAATTGCAAAAGGACCCCCAGTACCATGCTGATTCACATCAGACTTTTCAGATTCAAGAGGGCACACAAAAGTGGATAAGATCATTTACAGCTTGGAATCTACCATGTAATCTATAGTCTACCATTAGTGAGAGCAGATTCTCTTTAAAGTTAACTATCTAAAACTCAAAACAAAAATGAAAACCTCAAAGCATAAGGTAGGGACCAAAACATGCATAAAGAATGAACATTTGAATGTTTGATAGATCCGTTAGTCACACTTTTCCGAAATAATTTAACAGCCTTACTTTTAAAGTACAGAATGACTGCTTTTTCAAAAACAAAAACCTTCTCCTATGTCAACTGTTCACACAAAAATTAACCATAATGCAAGTAAATAAATTTCTCTATACTCTGACATTTTCATGTGATATCTGACTAGCAAGTTGGTAAAGCAGCTTAAGATGCTCCAAACTTCAATGACATTGAGAACTTAAAGGAAGAGATCTGAAAAAACAGCTTACAATGCTTCTATGAAGGGTTCAAACCTAAACCTCGTGCTCAACAGTAAAATAAGCAACATTTTATTAAATGCTTTAAGAGAATCACAATAAAGAAAAAGATATTCATGGTATTTACCATCAAGAAAGATCCACAAAGTGGTTGCGGCTACAAGCAACATTAGCGATGACATCAGGCAAAGTAAACAAAGAGCAATCAGAAATTTCTGTGTTTTCTGATCTAAAGCAAAGAGAATAGAATATATTTTAGCAGATTGGCCCTTTAAATCTTTGGATTGAGAGATTGTACATCATTGCTGCCATTTCAATCCAAACCCAGAAGTTGAATGATCATTAATTTGTTAGTGTAAAATGCCTCAACATGCCCAACAAAAGTTCCTTCAGGTTTTCACTCCCCCCCCCATCAAATTATTGCTACAGCCTACACTTCTTTCAGTTCCAGAGCCAAAGGGCACTTAAGGCATCAGTCTAATGTAACAAGCTGGCTACCTCGCTGCACCTCATCAGTAGTTAAGACAGTGCTGATTTAGGGAGGGTGACAGAAGAGATCAGCACTTTTTCTATTCCCAAAGAAAATGTATAAAACTGACTTTTGTGATGAGATTTCCAGCATTCTTTTTAAGAATCATTGGCCAAGCCTCTGTGCCTGATATGCACTATATCAAAGAGATATGTCCATTTCTCTTTGAAAGTTGCAATATTATCCTACATTAGGTATATTGCACTGAACACTATAATTCAACTCTCTTGGGCAGTGCTGCTGGGTCCCAGAGAGTTCCTTTGTGCAGTAAATGAACAAGGAAGAAAAGAGAAACCTGTGCTTGAATTTCTCTACCAAGACTCATCTTTTGAAAATGAAAGAAGGGTTATTGCATTGTGATTTATGCATATTGGAAAGCTAGATAAAAAGTACAAAATTCTTAAGATACAGTAAAACCTTCCACAATCGGAATTACAACAGAAATTCTGAAAATAGAACTCTAAAAATCCACCATCCTAGTATCAATTGAAAATAGATATGAGCTATGAAGAGGGGACCTGACACAGTGGTTATATGGCCATTTTCACACAGTGACAAAGAAAATGGTTTCATTTTAAAAAAAATGAGTGATAGAAATTCGTGAATGCAGGTTCATATCCATAATTTTCCATTAAGAAACTCTTGACCTACTTATACTGCCTTTGATAAAGTTCAAGATGATGTCGTATACATACTCTGTCAGAGTGACAAAGGCTACACAATAATCTCTTCTTGTCCAACCTGGGTTTTGCTTTTTATTTTCTGAGCTACACTGAATCAGGGCATGGTTTCATCTCCAAATCGTACTGGCAAGTAACACATAAAATGGCATACAAAAGAAATCCCTTAATTAATACCTTTGTTTCGAAACATAGTTGAGAGCATGAAGGCACTAACTGATGTCAGCATACACCCAAGACCTGCGATAGCTGTTGTTATTATCCTATATTCATACGGAAGGATACCTACAACAATTGAGAAACAAAATACACCTCAATAACGTTAATATTGGCAGCGACCAGTGCTGCATCAGATAAGCTATGAACCTAAATCTAAAACGACTAGTGATTCCAGCATATGAACATTTCACATTTTAAAATATATAGTAAGGCAATTAAAAAAGCAAAGTTATGTTACAATAAAAAGGATACACTGCTTTATAATCATAATGCTAATAACTCGGTACTTTCATAATTGTGCTTTGGCATAGGAAGGGAATTGTTAAGAGAAAAGATAGAGTGAGACTGAATACAATAACATAATGAAAGAATCTACATTTGTATATACCTTCCAGATCACCAGGATGTCCTACATTAAACTAATATATTACTTCTGAAGTTCAGCCACCATTATTTAAGATGCCAATTAACATACAATCAACAAACAACTAAGTAACTAATATCTATTGAAGCTGTCGACAAATGTTATATATATTTTGAAGGAAATGGATCAATCCTTTTATTGTATTCAACTTTATTTTCACTCTTCTGCATCCTCTGCTCTCAGATGCTGCTATTAATTTCCAGCCAGGTCAAATAACAGGACTGTCCAAGTTTCACAAAATTGCTATTGCAATTCAGAAAACGTTTCTTGTCAACAGAAGCTAATAACACTCCTCAACTACAATTTATCATACTTTACAGAAAATATCTGTAATTTAAAGCAGCATGTCTTCCCTAAACTTGCCCATTGCTCTTCATACAGATGCTTAGATTAAATCTTACATTCTTCTTTAAATTGCATTATACTTGAATTGCTTGTCCAAGAATTGTGCAGACAGATGGAACATGTAACGAAGAAAGAGGAGTAGGCCATTCAGCCTGTCGAGCATACTCTACTATTAATGCTGTCATGGCTAATTCTGAGCTTCAACTTCAATTACCTGTCCACTCTTCACCTGACTAGACTTTCTAAGACACTAGAAATGTGTCTTCCTCAACCTTGGAAGGATTCAATGAAACAGCATCCACAACCTGCTAGGGCACAAAATTCATTTTTGGAATGAAGACGTTTTTCCTCATCTCAGTCCCTTATCCAGAGATTGTGCCCGACTTTTTAGATTCCCAGACCTGTGACATTAACTTCTCAGCATAATCTAATCTAATCTCCCCTAGCAAACCCATTCAGGGCCTTGATGACACCATGCTGAGAGCATCATGTGAAGTCTTTAGGCTCCTTATGTGAGGAAGATTGTGGAGGGAGCGCAACAAATATTTCCCAGACTGATTCCTGGGATGGCAGGACAGACGTATGAACAGAGACTAGATCAGTAAGGACTATATTTACCAGCTTTGCATTCTGAGAAAGGACACAGCAAATTTAGAAAAAAACAGGGAGAAGAGGGAGTGGCTTCATTCTGAATACAATGCCAAGAGAAAGAGACAACATTCCCCAATTTATCATAGTTAGCTCATGCCTCATACTACGTAGTGTCCTTTATTTAGATGTGGACACTAGTCTCAGAATAAACTGCGTGACCCTCCATTCTAATGAAGCATTTGATATTAAGGGGCTTCACACAGTTAGATTAGAAATTATTCTTTTCTCTTTACACAATACCCAGCCTAGGATGGCCTGTTCTCTCGTTGATTCTTCAATGTATTATTCAAAAAAAAATCAGTACACCCTCCAGAAATTTCTCCTCCTTGGTTTTGTTACTGATTTTCTGTACCCAATCTATATGTAGATTGAAGTCACCCATTTATTTTTCTTTGTATTTATTCACTCATGGGACATGAGCCCTTGGCTGGCCAGCATTTATTGCCCATCCCTACTCCATAACTATGATGGTGCCTTTATTGCTTGCATCCCCAACATTACCACTGCAGCTTGGGGTCTACATATAACCATGCATCAGTCTGAAACGAAAAAAGAGAGACTATTTGGAATTCAGACAGGAACGCTAGCTAAAGAGAGATAAAAACAAATCAAGCCAATAAACTAACAATAAAACCAAAAGAAAATAAAGTTAACGTAAGTAAATTTAGTTACTAGTAAGTATAAATAGCACATTAATGTTTATATTAAGGATAAATTGTTTTCAGGGGTACAGGATGGTGAGTCAGCGCGAACAAGTGGAATGTACATCTTGCAATATATGAGAGCTCATTGACATACCCTATGTCCATTTTTGTTCGATTGCATTCTATTCTATTTTTCCTTTCTTTATGTTTCTTGGTCCTCTTATGCTGTATTCTAAAAACTTGCTAAGCTTCAGATTTACTGATGTTTCTGGGTACTTTTAAGCTTTTCGTTGCAATCTTTTGTAATCCTTAAATTCCTTTGTCAGCCATGGTTCCCTGACTTTTTTGACTGTATGCACCTCAAAGGGAATGTATGATTGCTGTAAGCTATCTAATAATTCTTTAAAGACAGTCACTGCCTTTTAATGTATTTTCCCAATCCACCTCAGCCAATTTGTATCTCATGCTTTCATAATTTCCCTTATTCAAATATAACATCCTAGCTTCAGATTGAACTTTCATTTTCAAACATAAAATAGTATTCAATCATGTTATGATCACTCATGCCTAAAGAGATTTTACGAGATTATTAATTTGCCCCTTTTTGAATATATTTATAGATGAGGTTGATAGATTTGTGATTAACAATGGCATAAAGGACTATGCAAATAACGTGGGTAAAAAGAACTAAGTGTTTGATCAGCAGTGAATGTATTAAAAGGCAGAGCAGTTTCAATGGGCTGAATGGCCTACCCAATGTTCCAGCTACATCCCTCACATAAACACCCACAATGATTACTCTTTTTGATCAGTCCCCTCTGCTCCACCTTGGTAGTCACTTTTTCTTTAAGAGAGATTATATCTTTGTGCTTCTGCATAGATTTCTCTCATTTTCTACCTCTCCCTCTCTTCAAAATCCTTTCCCATTATGCATTTAGACCCCAACTATTTGTGTTTTTCCTCTGCTTGGTGTCTTCCTCCTATATGTAAATTACCTTGAACTACTGCATCTTCCTGTGTGTTGGGACCAAGCAAACTTGAATGAGTGCATGTATATAAGAAACTTGACCACATGATACCCTAAAACTCTACACAACTGACCATTTCCTTCTCAAGGACAATTACTGCTCCTAGTCAGTAAACTACAAAAACAAATCAATTATTTGGGCTGGATTTGAATAAACGTCTAAGGATAAAAGATGCATTTCTAATAGCATCCAGTCCCTATTTTACCTGGTGATGTAATGGCTGAGAAGATCATACTAACAAGAGACCATTGATTCCTTGAGCCATTATATGTGTGATTGGGAGGACAACCTACTTGATGAGCTACCAGTCATTGTCAGGCCGTATGAAAACTCACCATCAATAATTAATTCGTACTCTGCTTGCTGTAATTTGCCATTATGTTCTGTAATGCAGGTATAAATTCCACAGTCCTCAAACACAGCATCAGGGATATATAGAGTGGTATTGTCTTTGGACAGTCTATAAATAGTCACAGCACTGACATTGCCTTTCATCCATATGTAACTTGTGACAGGAACTGAAGAAATGCATTTAAGTTCAATCATTTGATGAGCGTAGGTGCTATTGCTTGTAATTCTAAGAGAACCCATTACACCTAAAATAGCAAGAACAAATATTATATTTTAAAATGTATTTTTAATGTATTTTCATCTATTTCTGTGCAAATTATTTTCCTACACCTTTTAAGGTAACTAGACTTTTACATGAATCTTCAGCTTGGAATACAGTAGTAAATTAAAAAGTTATCTTCCAAGATAAAAGATACAATTTGTTACTGACCTAGTAATCCAGAAGGCATGAACTAATCACCCCAAACTGTGAATTCAAATCCTACCTTATCTGCTATCAAATCTAAATCCAAATAACTCAATAAAGACTGGAATTAAAGAAACAGCTACTATTAATAATGACCACAATGGAATTGCACGATAAAACAAAAATCTGGTTTATCAGAGTACTTTAGGGAAAGATTTTTGCCATCTTTACTTGTTCTGGCCTACATGTGACAGAAATCTGGCTGATTCTGAATGGTCTAGCAAGCCGCTCAGTTTACGAATTAACCAGAATTGTAGTTCACCAACCTTTTACTACAGCTACCAGAACAAGACAGAAGTTGGGAATTCTGCAGCAACTAATTCCTTACGCCTCAAAGCCTGTCCATCTACTACAAAGCATATTCCCCTTTATTTTTATTGCCTGGATGACTACAGCTCTAACAACACTCAAATAACTCAACAGCATCCAGGACAAGACCCTTACAGTAGTACACCTACCAACTTTAAGGGCATTTAAATAGTAATTGGTATGGCATATGGATGAGAATGGAATTGGGTGGGTTAGATGGGCTTCCGGTTGGTTCCACAGGTTGGCGCAACATTGAGTGCCAAAGGGCCTATACCACAATGTAATGTTCTAAGTTTTAAAGCCACCTGTTTGATCAATGCCCTGTCCACCATCTACAACATACACTCCTTCCACCAGAGATCTGATCCATCTACAAGATGTACTACAGAAATTCAAGGCTCTTTTAAAAGCACCTTCTAACACATGACCACCATCATCTAATAGGCCTGCAGCATCAGATATTTGGGAACACAACTATCTGAAAGGCTATGGTTGAAGTCTTCCCTTCTTGAAGTATGTTCAAAACATAGGAATGGCAACAGCTCAAGGTGGCAATGAGAACTGTCACAAAGTTGGTTCCTTTTTTCTAAAAGCTGTTCCTTTTTTCTAAAAGATGTTCCTTTTCTCAAGGATACTATGTCCTTGATTTTTGTCACAGGGATCATAAATGGGCTAGGCTCCGATTAGACTAGTTTGGCACAGAGATGAAAAGGATTTAGAGGTCTTTCCTTTATATGTAAACAGATGAGACTTCAGGCCAAAGGGGTCATGTTTTAGAAGTGACCTGTATAATGGAAGGGGAGTGGTCAGCTCTCTAGCTGAGCAGTTCAGTCCAGAACTAGTTGGGAGTTTAGCAGTGGACTGTGTGAACAGGCTCTTTCTCTTTCTGCCCTTCTAACTTCAACCTGTAAGCATCTATTCCTTTTTTTAAAAGTGTTTTAAGGGGGTTTGCTTATTGGATAAATTCTGTATACTTGGAAGAGCATAATTAAGTCTAGTTTGGACAGACTGAGTTCTGGAGGGGTTCTTTATTCTGTTCTGTGTGTTTAATTGTGTAATTTTGTGAATAAATTTTTGTCTGTTTTAAAACCTGGTAGTCAACCTCACTAACTTACTCTGGGTGATTTTCACTGTACATTTGCCGAAACAAATTGCAAAGTTATGATCTGGGTTGCCTGCTTAAGAATGTTTGAGTGGTCTGGCCTAGTCTATAACAGATTGGGGGATTCTAAACAACAAGTGGTAGGTGCTAGTGCCTTTATTTCGGATGTTGGCTTGATTGGGTAGACAAAGCTTGGGAGAGTAATGGCTCTTTCGGTCACCAGAGGTTTGCTGGAATTGGATGCAGTGACTTTGGAAGTTTTGCAAAAGGTGAATAAGATCAAGCTGCAAAAATTAGCAGACCAACTGGGATTGGATTTGCCTGCTTCTGTGAGGAAAGGAGAGATAATTAAAGCAGTGGCTCAACATTTCAACTTGATGGAGAAACCATCAGAATTTATAGAGATGGCAAGAATTCAACTGCAAATGAAGCAGCTTGAGTTAGAGGCGAGAGCTGAGGAAAGGGCAGCAGAAATGAAACAGTTTGAGTTATGATTAAAAGCAGAAAAGAAGGAAAAAGAGAGTTTTTGAACTTCAGAAATTGACCCTTAAAAAGGAAAGTCAGCTTAAAAGGCTGGAGATAAAGGCTGAAGGTAGGCTTAGTGAGGAAAAGAGTGAGGATGAGCAAGCCCCTGGTAGTCAAAGCCTAGTGGAAAACTGCTTTAAGTATGTTCAAGAATTGCCTAAATTTGATGAGAAGGATGGGGAAGCCTTTTCCATTTCATTTGAAAAGGTGGCTAAGCAAATGCAGTTGCCAGTGACCATGTGGGTTTTGTTGATCCAAACGAAACCCCTGTAGGTAGGGCTAGCGAGGTCTTCACATCACTATCAGAGGAGGTATCTGGAGAGTATGAGGAGTTGAAAAAAGCCATTTTAAGTGCATATGAGCTTGTACTAGAAGCCTATAGACAATGTTTCAGGAATCTAAGGAGGCACCCAGGTCAAACCTACATTGAGTTTGAAAGGATCAAACAGAGTAATTTCAATAGATGGATAAGAGCTTTAAAAATCGAGCAAACCAAGGTAGCCCTTAGAAAGGTAATTATTTTGGAGGAATTCAAAAATTCACTGCCTGAACTAGTGCAAACTCATGTGGAAGAGCAGAGAGTAAAATGGCAAGGTTAGCAGCTTAAGTGGCTGATGATTATGAGCTGGTTGATAAAACACAGTTTGGCTTCCATAATCAATTTCAGTCCATGGGGGCTAGAAATTGGTGCAAAGAGAAAGGGAAAGTTGGATCTCAGTGAAGATCATAAGGATTATTTACCACAGGGTAAAAAAGAAACCCTTGAGAGGGACAAAGAAGTTAAAAAGCTCCGGTGTTTTCATTGTAATAAAATGGGCCACACGAAATCAGTGTTGGTGGGCTAGGAGAAAGCCAGATGTAGGAAAACCAGACAAGCCTGGGAGTTTCGTTGAACTAGTAACAAAAAGCACAAGGGAAGTGAGACAACTGCCTCAGAGTACACAAGATGATCAGAGGCTGATTGAGGAGGAAGTGCTAGATCTGCTTAAAAAAATACATGCAAGGGCAAAGTTTATTCACAGAGGTGACAATATTAAGGGACACAGGACCCTCTCAGTCTCTAATGCTTGAATGATGAGGAGATATGTACTCCTGAGGGACTATTGCCAGTAATGGTACTGGTGACAGGAATTCATGGTGAGACAAAAAACACTCAATTATGTAAAGTGATGCTAGGGAGTCCAGAGTAGAGTGGAGAATTTGTGGTAGGAGTACTGGACAAACTCTCAGCTCCAGGAATACAATTTGTCCTTGCTAATGATATAGCTGATTCACTGGTAGGCATGTTGCCTACTCAAGTTGAAAAGCCAGTGGAGACGCAGGCAACTGAAGAAATGAAGGATCCTTATCCAGGAATTTTCCCAGACTGTGATCTTTGGATCACACAGGCACAAGTTCAAGCAGGGGAGATCAAAAGGCACAGATAAAGAAGCTGACATGGCTTTGTCCGAGACTTCTTTTGATCAGATAAGTGGGACAGAACAGGAGCAACTTGTTAAACATGCAAGTATCTTTAGCTCTGCTACACTTATTGAGTTACGGCAGAAAGATGAGAAGTTAAAACAGTTGTATCGAAAGGCATTTACAGAGGAGAGTGAATGCATCCCCATGTGTTATTACTTAACAAATGATGTCTTAATGAGGAAATGGAGATCATCACACATTCAAGCAGATGAGAAATTGGCAGAGATTCATCAAATTGTTTGGCCAGTAGGTATAAAAAGGAGGTGCTGCGAGTGGCGTATGAGCAACCACTTGGAGATCATTTGGGGTGAGGAAAACACAGGCTAAAATACAAAGACATTTTTACTGGTCTGGACCACACAAGGATGTAGTTGAATTTTGCCAGACATGTCACACATGTCAGTTAATAGGAAAAGCACAGGCAGTAATAAAACCTGCATTTTTAATACCTATTCCAGCATTTGAGGAACCTTTCAGGTGCATTATTCAGAGGAAAATAGGTCTGGGTGGGTTACAGTTCGGAGGGTCAGTGTGGACTGGTGGGGCTGAATGGCCCATTTCCACACTGTAGAGAATCTAATCCAATCTTCACAAAGTATTGGTTGATTGCGTAGGTCCTCCACATCAAACAAAAAGTGGGAAAAAGAATTTATTAACAATAATGGATATGTTTACGAGATTTCCAGAGGCAATCCCACTATGAAACATCACAGTAAAAAAGGTTGTAGAAGAATTAAAGTTTTTACTAGATACAGACTACTAATAGAGATCCAGTCAGATCAAGGATCAAACTTCACATCCAAACTATAAGACCATAAAACATAGGAGTGGAAGTAAGGCCATTCGGCCCATCAAGTCCACTCCGCCATTTAATCATGGCAGATGGGCATTTCAACTCCACTTATCAGCATTCTCCCGTAGCCCTTAATTCCTTGTGACATCAAGAATTTATCAATCTCGGCCTTGAAGCCATTTAGCGTCCCGGCCTCCACTGCACTCCGCGGCAATGAATTCCACAGCCCCACCACTCTCTGGCTGAAGAAATGTCTCCGCATTTCTGTTCTGAATTTACCCCCTCTAATTCTAAGGCTGTGCCCATGGATCCTAGTCTCCTCGCCTAACGGAAACAATTTCTTTGCGTCCATCCTTTCCAAGCCATGTATTATCTTGTAAGTTTCTATTAGATCTCCCCTTAACCTTCTAAACTCCAATGAATACAATCCCAGGATCCTCAGCTGTTCCTCGTATGTTAGACCTACCATTCCAGGGATCATCCGTGTGAATCTCCGCTGGACACGCTCCAGTGCTAGTATGTCCCTCCTGAGATGTGGGGCCCAAAACTGGACACAGTACTCCAAATGGGGCCTAACCAGAGCTTTATAAAGGCTCAGTAGCACATCGCTGCTTTTATATTCCAACCCTCTTGAGATAAATAACAACATTGCATTCGCTTTCTTAATCACGGATTCAACCTGCATGTTTACCTTTAGAGAATCCTCGACTAGCACTCCCAGATCCCTTTGTACTTTGGCTTTATGAATTTTCTCACCGTTTAGAAAGTAGTCCATGCTTGTATTCTTTTTTTCCGAAGTGCAAGACCTCACATTTGCTCACATTGAATTCCATCAGCCATTTCCTGGACCACTCTCCCAAACTGTCTAGATCCTTCTGCAGCCTCCCCACTTCGTCAGTACTACCTGCCTGTCCACCTAACTTCGTATCATCGGCAAACTTCACTAGAATGCCCCCAGTCCCTTCATCCAGATCATTAATATATAACGTGAACAAACTATTCAAGTTGGTTATGGATAATTTGGGAATAAAGCAATTCAAATCTACTGCATACGTCCAGAATCACAGGGAGCACTAGAGAGGTGGCATCAAACATTAAAGACCATGTTGAGGGCCTATTGTCAGGATTATCCAGATGATTGGGATAAGGGAGTTCCATTTGTACTTTTTGCGATCAGAGATGCACTGAATGAATCGACCAAATTCAGTCCATTTGAATTAATTTTTGGGCATGAAGTAAGAGGATGGTTAAAATTGATTAAGGAGAAATTAATAAGTCAAAATTCAGAGACCACCCATTTGGACTACATGTCAAATTTTAGAGAACAATTAAATACAGCTGAGAGTTGGCTAGACAGCATTTAAAAGTACCACAGCATACAACGAAACAGTAAGCAGATAAGAAATCACAAATTCGCAATTTTGCAACTGAGGATAAGGTATTGGTGCTACTTCCAGTAACAGGTGAGCCTTTAAAAGCAAGGTTTTGTGGATCTTATCGAATTGAGAGGAAATTGAGTGAGGTGAACTACTTGATAAGGATTCCAGACAGGAAGAAATCTCTCAGAGTGTGTCATGTGAATATGCTCAAAAGGTATTTTGATAGGGAAGGAAAGCAAGAGGAGAAGGTGTTAATGATTACAGCACAGAAGGAAGAACCAAGTTCAGACGATTCTAAATTGGACATTCCTCAAATCAAATTGGACAATGAGGAAGGTGTCAAAAATTGGGATAAATTATTGAGTTACCTTCCACAAGAAAATCGAAAAGACCTGAAAGAGTTATTACTATCACATGGGGAGATATACAGAAATAAACTGGGAAGTACTAACCTAATGGTGATGGCGTAGAGATAAGAGATGCTGTTCCGATTAAGCAACATTCTTAGAGGCATAACCCTGTAAAGTTGGCACAGGTTCAGAAGGTGATAGAACGCATGGTCCAAGATGGCATAATCGAAGTGAGTCACAGTGACTGGAGCTCACCCGTAATCATGGTGCCAAAGCCAGATGGTAACCAACAGTTATGTGTGGTCTATCGCAAAGTCAACTCCTTTACAAAGACTGATGCATATCCAATTCCAAGGTTGGAGGACTATGTCAGAAAAATGAGACAAGCAACTTACATTTCTAAGTTGGACTTGCTCAGAGCTACTGGCAAGTACTCGGTCAAAAACAGCATAGGCAATGTCAGCTTTTGTAACACCAAAAGTACTACAAGGGTTCAAAGTCATGCCATTTGCTATGAAAAACGCTTCAGCCGCATTTCAGAGACAATAAGGTCATTGCTGGGTTGCTCAATTACGTTGTTTACATTGATGACCTGGTGATTTTTAATCACTCATGGAAGGAACATTTACAGCATTTATCGGACTTGTCTGATCGACTTCAGAAGGCAGGCTTGGTGGTAAACCTAGCGAAAAGTGAATTTGCCAAAGCCCAAGTCACCTTCCTGGGCCATGTTATTGGACATGGACAAATGGCCCCACGGGATGCAAAAATTAAAGTAATTGGGCAATTTCCCACATCATCAACGATAAAAGCAGTACTACAGTTCCTGGGATTGAGTGGATTTTACCAGAAGTTAGTGCCGAACTTTAGCAATGTGGTTGCTCCACCCATTGAATTGTTAAAAAAGGGCAAAAAGTTTCAGAGGACAGCAGACTGTCAAAACGCATTTGACAGCCTAAAAACTGTATTAACCACTGGCCCAGTATTAGCCACACCGGATTATACGAAGCCTTTCAAGGTGGCTATCGATGCCAGTGATGTGGGTGTCAATGCGGTGCTCCAGCAAGAGGATGATGAGGGAATAGAAAGACCCATTGGGTATTTTTCCAGGAAGTTGAACGTTCATCAACAGAAATATTCAACGTTGGAGAAAGAGACTTTCAGCTTGGTGCTGGTATTAAATATTTCAGTGTTTATATTACCAGCAACGCATTTGAAATAAACATATACATTGATCATAACCCATTGATATTTGTGGAAAAATTTAAGAACAAAAATATCAGACTGTTTAGATACAGCCTGTGATGCAACCATTCAATTTGACAATTATGCATGTGGAAGTCATGAGAATGTGATTGCCGATGCGTCATCAAGGCTCGAATGAGACATGGAGGCATTCGGTGGTGGATGTGCCACAGCATAAATTCGCATGTGGTTGTGCATGTTTCCATGTACATAGTTAGTATAGTGTATGTGTATGCTTTAGACTACTAACCAGCTTGTTATTGAAGGGTTTTAAAAATGATTCCCTCTTTTGGTATTGTTCGTTATTTTAAAGGGGGGAGGTGTCACAAAGCTGATCCATTTTTTCTAAAAGCTGTTCCTTTTCTCAAGGATTCTGTGTCCTTGATTTATGTCAGAGGGGTCATAAACGGGTCGGGCTCCGATTAGACTAGTTTGGCACAGAGATGAAAAGGATTTAGAGGTCTTTCCTTTATATGAGACTTCAGGCCAAAGTGGTCATATTTTAGAAGTGACCTGTATAATGGAAGGGGAGCGGTCAGCTCTCTAGCTGAGCAGTTCAGTCCAGAACTGGTTGGGAGTTCAGCAGTGGACTGCGTGAACAGGCTCTTTTTCTTTCTGCCCTTCTAACTTCAACCTGTAAGCATCTGTTCTATTTTTTAAAAGCTGTGTTTTAAGGGGGTTTGCTTATTGGGTACGTTGTGTATATTCGGGACAGAGTAATTAAGTCTAGTTTGGATAGACTGAGTTGTGGAGGGGTTCTTTATTGTTGTGGTTCTGTTTGCCGAGCTGGGAATTTGTGTTGCAGATGTTTCGTCCCCTGTCTAGGTGACATACTCAGTGCTTGGGAGCCTCCTGTGAAGCGCTTCTGTGATCTTTCCTCCGGCATTTGTAGTGGTTTGAATCTGCTGCTTCCGGTTGTCAGTTCCAGCTGTCCACTGCAGTGGTCGGTATATTGGGTCCAGGTCGATGTGCTTATTGATTGAATCTGTGGATGAGTGCCATGCCTCTAGGAATTCCTTGGCTGTTGTCTGTTTGGCTTGTCCTATAATAGTGGCCAGTCGAATTCATGTTGCTTGTCATCTGTGTGTGTGGCTACTAAAGATAGCTGGTCGTGTCGTTTTGTAGCGAGTTGGTCTTCATGGATAAGCAACATGAATTCGACTGGGACAACACTACTATTATAGGACAAGCCAAACAGAGAACAGCCAGGGATTTCCTAGAGGCATGGCACTCATCCACACATTCAATCAATAAGCACATCGACCTGGACCCAATATACCGGCCACTGCAACGGACAGCTGGAACTGACAACCGGAAGCGGCAGATTCAAACCACTACAAATGCCGAAGGAAAGATCACAGAAGCACTTCACAGGAGGCTCCCAAGCACTGAGTATGTCACCTAGTCAGGGGACGAAACGTCTGCAACTCAAATCCCCAGCTCGGCGAACAGAACCATAACAACGAGCACCCGAGCTACAAATCTTCTCACAGACTTTGGTTCCTTATTCTGTTCTTTGTGTTTTATTTGTAATTCTGTGAATAAATTTTTGTCTGTTTTAAAACCTGGTAGTCAACCTCGTTAACTTACTCTGGGTAATTTTCACTGTACACTTACCGAAACAAATTGCAAAGTTATGGTCTTTACTGCCTGCTTAAGAATGTTTTGAGTGGTCTGGCCTAGTCCATAATAGAATGATATGAAAAATTTAAAAAGCAGAAAATACACAAATCTCTGTCATTAACGATAGATTCTGGGGATAACAGCACAGGAAGATCTGACAGTTTGTCTGATGCCCTCGGGGCATCCATTCTCTGCTGGGAAGCTGTAGATGGTGACTTGGAGCAGGTGACTCCTTGCCGTCTGATTCCTGATTAGGGTGTGGCTTGGGTGGAGAACAGCGCAGGATCTCAGGCTGGCGATTACCTCCCTGGGATCTTGCTGTGCATGCTGCACACCACTTACTTACAGAAATGGGCAGATCACAAGATTGGAGCTGAGGAAATAAAAATAAAATGAAAACACGCGGAGTGCTTTCCTGTAGTATTGAAGTCGTTGGGGAGGAGAGTGGGGCCGGGTTACCTTTGCAAGACCAAATGGACATTCCCGATGAAGGGCTTATGCTTGAAACGTTGACTCTCTTGCTTGTTGGATGCTGCCTGACCGGCTGCAATCTTCCAGCACCACACATTTTGACACTGATGCCTGGATAACTGACATTTCCTGTTAGTATCAACTGAAGGTAAGGGACAGCATGCTTAGCGGGAATATGAGGAAAAACCCAGAGGGTGTTGGGAATCCGGAAATCATTGCCTGTAAGGGCAGGAGGGATAGAAACTGTGTTCACACACAAGAAACATTCAGACGTGCACTTGTGGTGCAACAGCTGTGAGGACTAGTGCTGGGAAATGGGATGAGAATAGTTAGGTTAGTTTGTCTCCGGTGAAGGGTTATCGAGAGTCGAAAAGTTAGCGCTCTCTCTCTCTCTCTCAGATACTACCTGACCCACCGTGTTTGGCAGCAGTTTTCAGTGATTTTATTTTGGTCTGGCACCAACTCGATGGACCAAATGGCCTTTTCTCTCCCCACCCTCCCCTCGCCATCGTGGCACTGTGCGGCCAGTTGCTGCAACTTCCAGCCAGGTGTAAAAAGAGACTATGCAACTCGTGAACCAGTCGCTCTGCGCCTCCCGTAAAGGGAGTGGAGCGGAGGGTTGATTGGTTTGCACCAGTGTTGGTGCCACTGCCCCTCTTCCTCTGCTATGGCCCTTGGTGACTCCTTTTGGCGGCAGCATCTGTTCCCAGGTCCGGGACGTGTCGAATTCCCCCCAACAATAGAGACTGGTTTAAGAGGAGATGGATGGCTTTGGTCCAATGGATGGTGGTTCAGCTTCACGTCACCTTACCTTCGAAGCTCATCAGGCAGAGAGAGCAGAGCGCCTGGTAGGCGAGGTAATGAGGTGCCATGCTCCCAGAGGTCATGGCTGAACACGGTGTTGGGGAGGCGAGGGGGGGGGGTTCAGCCAAAGGGTAGAGATACCAAAATGGCGGCCTCCAACCGTCACCTTGGGCCCGGGCGGCTTTGAGCACGTGCGGGATGAGCACACGTGATCCGTAGCCTGCCACCTCTTCGCTCCCGCTCTCACAGAGGATTGGCCGAGCGCGGGTAAGGGGAGACACGTGACACCTAGCCTATCACGATGTCCTACTACCTGACCGCTCCAGTTGAAGCGTGCGGGAGGCACGTCGCCTTCAACCTATCGGGACGGCTGTGTTCGGCCACGTGATCAACCACATCACCGTCATAGCGGATTGGGGGAAAGGGGCGGAGACGTCGAGCGGCCCCACCCATAGTATCTGTGGGTGCGGGTGGTGACATGAGCGGAGGATGGCCCCGCCCTCGGAGGTTGGTCTGTGATTGACAGATCGCCACCTTGAAAGGGATTTCCGGTCGAGAGAGAGCGACCCACGTGGACCGGAAGATGGCACCGGGAGGAAAGATCGACAGGATCAACCGGCTCCGGAGCGTGAGTGACATAAACACCCCCCCCCGGGCCCTGAGTAACATATACACCCCCCCCCCCCCGGGGCCCTGA
>NC_057746.1:25366494-25392690 GCF_004010195.1 Chiloscyllium plagiosum | reverse complement strand
AGTAACGTATACACCCCAGCCGGACCCTGAGTATCATATACGCCCTCCACCCTCCCCAGAGTAACATATACATATATACACACACACCTCACCTGAACCTCCTTCCACCTATCACATTCCCAACGTCCCTCCTCCCTACCTTTTACCTTAGCCTGCTTGGCACACCCTCCTCATTCCTGAAGAAGGGCTCATGCCCAAAACATCGATTCTCTTGCTGCACTTTTCCAGCAACAGATTTTTCAGCTCTGATCTCCAGCATCTGCAGCCCTCACTTTCTCTTAACAATGTACACCCACCTCTCCCCACCGCCAAACCCGGACCCTGAGTAACATATATGCTTCCACCTTCCACCTTCTCCCGCCCCCCCCCCGACCCAGAGTAACATATAACCCTGAGGTCATCCCCATTACTCCCCACACCCAACCAGGAACAGTACCCCCGTTCTCACTCCCCAGGCCATGAGGTCATCCCCATTACTCCCCAAACCATGTGGAGATCATCCTCATTTCTCCCCTCACCTGACCAGGAACAATACCCGTCTCCCACTCCCAGACTGAGTAAACTCCATGTGACTGTGAGGAGAGACCCCGATTCTCCCCCTTCCTGCACCGCCAGGCACATTACTCGCGGGCATTGAGTGGGGATGGGGGTTGGTAATAAAGGTTTTAGAAATTAGTGGATTTAGCTGGGGAAGGGGGGGGTGTTGTTTGATATTACACGTTCAGGGAGTGACTGGGCGAGATATTAAATAGTTTAGGGAGCTGTCATACTTAATGACTTGTTCCCTGACCTGTGTCTTTGTCTGCAGGAATTACAGGGAAATATTCTCAAAAGACGGAGGCTTTTGAGGAAGGAGAAGAAGAAAAAGCGTGTTATTGTGGGTGCGGTGATTGACAAGGGACTGATCACTTCTCATCACCTGAAGAAGAGATGGTGAGAAATCAGCAAAGCTGTCTCCTGGACCCATCCTGTGGTGGCTGTTCAGGTTGTTGCAGTCAGGTGGCAGAAGGGTTGTGGGATTGTCTTCCAGGAGAAAGTGAGGACTGCAGGTGCTGGAGATCAGAATAGAGAGTGTGGTGCTGGAAAAGCACAGCATGTCAGGCAGCATCTGAGGAGCAGGAGAACCGACGTTTCGGACATAAGCCCTTCATTAGGAATTATGCCCAAAACGTCGATTCTCCTGCTCCTCCTGCCTGATCTCATGTCTCTTCCAGAGTTGGGTTTCCCATGGTTCTTCTGTATTCTGAACAAGGGTGACTGGACCCAAAATGTTAACTCTGATCTCTGCCCACAGGTGCTGGCAGACACGCTGAGTTTCTCCAGCAGCTTGTTTATTTTCCCCCAAGGTTGACAGTGGTCAGTCAATAATTCTGACCAAGTATAAAAGTGGTTTGGCTCACCCTCTCACTGTTAGTGACACTGCGCTGGTTGAATTTCACAACTGAGTCACACAATAGTATTTTTGTTTGAAAAGAAATCTAAGTTATTTTTCTAATCAACCTGTTCAGAGGTGTTGGTGCTCACCTCTGGAGTAGGTGGGACTTTGAACCTGGGCCTCCTGACCCAGGGATAGGGACTCTATTGCTGCACCTTTCATGCATATTTATTAATTTACAAATCAGACAACACCAGGTTGTAGTCCAACAGGTTTATTTGGAAGCACTAGCTTTTGGAGTGCACCGTTCCTTCATCAGGTGGTTGTCAATGTCAATGTGTGCGATCTTCTTGGAGATCCTCTCCACTTGAAGCCAAGTTAGTGGTGTCAATACCACCTGCTGAAGGAGCAGCGCTCCGAAAGCTACTGCTTCCAATTAAACCTGTTGGACTATAACCTGGTGCTGTGATTTGTAACTTTGTATACCTCAGTCCAACACCGACATCTCCAAATCATATTTATTAATAGCATTAATTAGTGCGGATGCTCTCAATTGCTGCTGTTATCTTCTATGGCAGCTAGGACTTCACTTTGCAGAATCCAACTGCAAGGAGGGGTGCAGGGAAGCAGAAAAGACACATTTTAAATGTCATCAGAGTGCCTGCTGTCAACCTAAATGTGGGCAAACCTGGGGATTTAGGAGGCAGTGAGACCTTCAGCACCATACCGCTGATGGAATAAAGGAAACTGGGTTTGCATTTCTGATGCTGGAATGTTGGGAGGAATGCAGTTAGTCACATGGTCCCGAGGACAAAACCAGCTCGCCTTTGAAATAACATGAATTTCCACACGTAGCTGAGACTTATACATCAATCAGTAAGGTAGCATGTCTGAGAGTGCAGCATGCACTCTACTGACCCTGCCTACTGCATTATACTGTCACCTTTTGTTTTAGCTCTGGACTGGAACCTTGTGACTTAGAGGCAAGGGTGCTTCCACCCAAGCCACACTTGCCATCGATGGCTCCTTCTGTGGAGATTGCCTTGATTCCACTGGGATGTGTGTTTAAAGGTAGACAGTGAATCCATGTTGGTAGCTGTTTTTGTTGTAATTACTTGTTGTTTCTGTTTCCAGCTCGAGTAAGAGGGCAAATATCACACTGTCAGGGAAGAAAAAGAGAAAGTTACAGAAGCAGATCCGTCACAGTCAGAGGGAGCGATCAGCCATGGATGGTATGCTTATGGTGTCTCGGGTTCTCTTCTACCTCAACCCACCAGTGACCACCTCCTCCTTCCTTCTGCAGAAGGAGCTTCACGTACAGACATGCATCTTGGTGGTAATGGGAGGGGAGTGGGGCTAACGAAGACAGACGTGCAAACAGAGTTCCATAGCCCCATGTTTATGGTAATCAATTTTCTCCATGGTACAGGAAGAGGGGGACTGGACAGTAAATCAATCATTTTTTTAAAAAAAATTAAGTCATAGCATCCAGACTTTTTCAACAAAGATAGAATGTGAAAGGAGCAGTTCGGATTAAGTTTGTATAAGCCTCTACTGGAAGCTTGGGTTCACTTCTTGGTATTTTACATTGACTATATCTTATTGGTCACTGAGCTTATGGAAGGCTGAGTTAGACAGATTTTTGATTTGGGGGGGGGGGGGGTGATGGGAAAGAGTTATTGAGTTAGACAGGAGGGGGACCACAGTTAGATTAGCACTGCTGTAACAGTTGAGTATTTGCCAGTATTCACCATAGGTGGTGTGTACACAGCCATTCAGTGGCAGTCCCAAGTAAGTTCTTTTCTCATGTCTCTAGTTGAACCTGCCACATCGAAGTGGATCAGACCATCAGCCAGCACGGAGGTGGAGAAGACAGGAAGCAAAGTGGTGACTGTGGAAGTGAAAGATGAAGAAATGGTGGAGTAGTGTGGTTGAAACGAACAAGGGAAAATTATCCATAAAGGGCCTGCTTTGTGTGGCAGTAGCTAGAGTGCAGGGTTCAGTGATGATCCAGAAAGGCCCTTCATGATGTATTGTCAGTGTGACTGCTGCCATTGTTCACATCCTGGCTGCTTAGAGCTCTACAGTCTGAATTTGTCAGATGACTATTTATCTGATAAATGCGTATGGAGCACCAACTACTGCAACTGGGCATAAAGACCATTCATTGATGACAAATAATTACTTATTCCATTATTGCTGTTGTCACTGAGTAATACAGAACTTAACATCACTGAAAGCAGACATTTCTGCAACTTATCACCTGGCATTTGAAACAAACATAAGAACACTTGAGACAAATACAAACAGTTACAACAATGTATGAGTAAAAAATAGGGGTGCTGACTCCAATTGGCTGAGCATTTGCCATGGAGAAAGCAATAAGCTGCCCAAGCTCCTGGATGTTTTTTAATAAAGGTATAAGGCTTGAATGTATTATTTACATAGAATGGATCAGTAGAATAAATCCTGCAAAGTTGTCTGGTATTAAAATTAAATGTTAGTTTAGCTATTAGCACATTGGAGATTGTTCAGCAACTTGTGCCCATTGGCAATCACATAATAAAGAACAATACAGAACAGGAACAGGCCCTTTGGCTCTCCCAGCCTGCACTGACATGTTTTGCCCTTCCATATTAAAACTGTCTTCTGTATTCATCTATTCCCTTCCTATTCATGTATTCATCCAAATGCTGAATATCTTTTTCTGTCAGGGTTTGTAATTCTGACCTGGTTGAAGATGGGTTTGTGGTTTGGAAACCCTTTAGTATAGCTGAAAAGAGGGGTGCTACCAAAATGAAAAAGGTACAGTCACATTTCTAGTAGGGCCAGTAGGATCCTTGCCTGACAGACAGAAGACCTTGGTGTAGCAGCACCAAAAGAGCTGTTGCAGAGGTGCCCTGGGACTGAAATGATTGGTCTTCAACAATCGCATCCTTTGAGCTAGGTATTATTCCAACCAGCCAGATTCTCCCTGACTTCAGGTAAACTCAGACTACTTGGTGATGCTAGAGAAGCACAGCAGGTCTGGCAGCATCTAAGGAGCAGGAAGGTTGAAGTTTCAGGCATAAATAAGCTCTTAATCAGGAATGTGGGTTGGGGGGTGGGGTGCTGAGAGATAGATAGGTGGGTGGGATTGGGAGGAAGGTAGCTGGGAAGGCGCTAGGTAGATGCACATGGAGGTGGGAAGGAAGATGGACAGGCCAAGAGGGCAGTGCCAAGTTGGAGAGTTGGATCTGGGATGTGGTGGGGGGGGAACGGAGATTCAAAAACTAGTGAAGTCCATGTTGATGGTACACACAAGTTAAGTGCTGCCTTAATGTGAAGGACAGTCACTTACCTGGTCTCTGAATTGAACTGATTCATGAACCCAGGCAGTTCCAGCTGTCAGACAGTGTAAGGAAGCAAAAACAAAGGGAAAAGAAGAGGAAAAAAAAACAACAGAAGTGTTAGACATCCTGGAAAAAAAATGGAACTGTTTCATGGCCCAAGGCAGTAATAACGGTGAGTGGATTCCAGGCTGGGTAGTACTAAATGGGGTGCTGCTGAACACTACACTATCAACATGGTCTGGCTGATCAAAGTAATCAATCCCAGCTTGAGATTTCAGACAACTAAATTCTGATCAATTAGATGGAATCTCAATAGGACTGGCTGGGCCAGTGTTTTGTTTCCCATCCCTAACTGCCCTTGAAGGTGTGAACAGCCTTCTTGAACCATTGCAATCCATTTGGAGAAGATACATTAATTTCCTCCTTGTCAGCACTCAGTGTAAGTTTGCTTGCTGAGCTGGAAGGTTTGTTTTCAGATGTTTTGTTACCATATTAGGTAACATCATCAGTGAGCCTCCGCTGAAGCACTGGTGTTAGTAACCCATTTTCTATTATTGGTTTAGGTTTCCTTGGGTTGGTGATGTCATTTCCTGTATTTTTCCACAGAGGAAATACTAGGATTTTGACCCGGCACTGTTAAACGATTGTTGATATAGTTCTGAGTCAGAATGATGAGTGGCTTGGAGGGGAGCACCACCAGCTGAAATGGACCCTGAATCAGCTGCCCTTGTCTGAGGTGATAGTGGTGATGGGTTTGAGAAGTGCTATCAAAAGGACCCTTAGTTGCTACACTAGCCCCTGCAGATGCCATGGTGTGTCAGTAATGTAGGGAGTGAATATGGAAAGTGCAAGGTGCATTGTCTTGGATGGTGTGGAGCGTGAATGTTGTTGGAACTGTACTCAGCCACACACATGGGTAAGAATGCTTGACTGGTGCCTTGTAAATGGTGGACAGGCTTTAGGGAGACAGGAGATGGGTTCCTCACTGCAGAATTCACAGTCTCAGATGTGAGGTATCCTGTCCAATGCTCTCTGATCCAGAAGAACAAGGTCCTTTGTGATGGGGAGAGGGTGATCTAAAAAGGATGCTGGGACACACTGGTGGTCAGACAGGATTAGACAGTATGGCAAAGAGACATTGAACTTTAATAGCATTTCTTAAAATGAAACCTCTTGAATACAGTAAGTGTTTATATAGTCTTGAAAAAATTTAAAATAATCAGTTTACTTCTGCTCCACGATTATAAAGATTCGCGACACTATTTTTTAATGACATGGCATATATTGAGTGAAGACCATCCATAGTACAAAGCATTATAAGATTGCAGAATACTGTGGAGGGACTTTGCAACAGCTGAAGAATATAAGCATGAATAATATTCTTCAAACTAAAGCATTTACTAGTTAGACATATAGAGTTAAAAATCAACAATAATTGAATGTACACAACAGGACCTCTTAATATGGACCTAATGCTGAACATATCCAAATATACTTGTATACTCAACAATGACTACAGCCAACGCACAATTAAGATCAGTAATTTGTTTTGTAAAATAAATTCACTCACTTATACATACAGCACCAATTCTTAAGTCTACTGGAGTGGTCTAAAGGTGCCTGAAATCCACTCGAATAGTTGTAGGTGCTGCGAAAGGACAGTGAACAAATATCACCATCTCCAGGAGGCACTAACCATAAATCAGAGCGTAGACAGCCCGACTCCCCACCTCACCCACTTGAAAAATATATAACACTATATTTTCTGAAATCTAGAAAAGCTAGTGCATACACTGCAACTTTTAATTAGCTACATCTGAGACATTTCATTTGACAATTGATTGTTTTAAAACTTTTGAAGTTGACCATTTTTTTTAAAAACAGAAAGCAGATTTGAAAGAACACCTTTGAACATTATTTTCAGGTTTTGATTGTGGTTATCAATTCTATTTCCGATTCAACTGTGCTGTCCCAATCACGCATTCATTGACCTGAAAGAGAACATCCAATTTAGCAAGCTAAACAGAGATATAGTTAAAGTGATATCTATGTCCCTTTTCCCCTCCATTTGTTGAGGCATTTCTCAGTTTAATTGTTGTGCTGAGAAGCACCACCAATTATTCCAAGGCAGGTCAAATAGCCTGAGCTGGATTCCAGCTTCCCCAGATCACAGAGAATGAGAGATGTGGTTCCATCCTCCAACCTACAAAACAGCCGTGACATTCTTATTTCACAAACTAACTTGCAGGTGAGTTCTTGTATGGGTCACCTGCTGGGAGAGCGGGTCACACAGCAGCACAGCCACTAGCTAGTATTGGGTTTTGAAACAAAAACAAAACAGCTTTTGAAATCTCAAGCAGCACCCATGCCAGTTCAGGACAGAAGTGAGCATGCAGATCTGGTGATAAGCGAGTCCAGCTTTAACATTCGGTGATCACGGTTTTCTGATCTTAAGGATCCAGCTATCACAAAGAATAATCTCTAGTTGCGCTCTCATTCTGTTAAACAATTAGCACAACCTTTGTGTCACAGATAAACAGTCCCTTGTTTGTGGCCATTTTGAATTCTTGCACTAATTTCCACCAGAGGTGAGGGAGAAGGAGGGAGAGAGGAAAAGGGCGTAAGAGAGAGGGAGGGCATGAAAGGGACAGGGGAAAGAGAGGGAGTCAGGGAGGATGTACACGTGTATATTAACTTCCAGTATTTGTAACAAGTATTAGATAATTGAGTTCTTAACATACCTTACTGGCAAAACGCAAGGAATTGAGTGACTCACTGAAGTTCTCTTCCAAGGGAGAGACATTCACAAACATTAGCCTATGGAGAGGAGGATCCCAATTAATAAAACACAACGTAAAATAAATGGAATACCATTGTCAGACTGAAGGAAATCAGCGGAAGAGGTGGTCATTCAGCCCTGAAACCTGCTGCACCATTGGTAAGATCATGGCTGATCTGGTTGTAGCCCCAGTGGGTTCTTTCCTGTCTGTAACAGTCCCCAGCCCCCATTCTTATTAAAAAGAGCAAAGCAGCAGTGTCACACAACCAAGCTGTGCTTTGTAAGAACACCCAGAAAGATGATACACGTCTTCATTCATCTGCATCGGGCTACTCCACAGTGGCATTTATAAAATATTTATTCATATGTAAGAAGTAGAGTTTCAATTTCAAAATATGACACACGTTAATATTGATCAAAATACATCAAATTTAACCTTGAATATATTCAATGATCCAGACTTCAATATTTTTTGAAGAGAATTCCAATGCCTCTTTCCAGTTAAATAATTCTCTTAATTTTCTATTCTCAGCCTAACACTGCCAAAGTGCTCAAAGTCACCTTTTCCAAGTGAATATCCTATCCCCAAACATCTGGCCACTCACTTAACCTAGCTGTAACTCTGCACTCTTCACAACTAACCTTTTACATTTCTTTGTCATTAGCAGCTTTGGCTACAATACAATTGGTCGCTTCATCCAAGTTACCCATTGAAGCCCCAGCACTGATTCTTTGCCCTCTTTTACAGGTTCCATCCTGACAATGACTCATTTGCCTGGTTTCCTGTCATGTTTCTAAAGCCCACAGCGTGAGCTTTTGTGCAGGAACCTTTTAGGTGGTACTCATCGAAGGCTTATACGCAGTGTAACACCTCTAACACTTACTGGTTCCCTTTTACCTACTCTGATATTCTGGCTCTTTGAAGATGGAACTAAGTTTATCAGACCTGATTGTCCTTTTACAAAATCATGTTGACTGCTTGATTTTATCGTGATTTTCTAAATCTCTTGCCATCATCTCCTGAAGAATGAGTTTTGGCATTTGGCCAAGTTTCCTTTCTCCCTCCTGTGTGGAATACAGAGGTGGAACAGCTTACGTTTTTGAATTGCCTCCAAGACTGTTCTGAAGCAGGTAAGTCAACTTGCTGTTCCGATAAGGGATGTGAGATTCCTAGAAAATACAAGACTAGTGATGAAAGATTATTAGGGAAATAACTTCAACTAATTTGTCCCACTCTAGAGATTGGGGTACCACAATCCTAACTGACACTGCATTGCAGTAAGGAGGGGGTGCTACACACACACACACACACACACAAAGGTGATGCCTTCCAAATTACATATTCATTTCCATATGGATGCAAATAACTGTAGGACACTATTCAGAACAGCAGGGAAGCTCTTCCAGGAATCATGGCCAACAGTTATTCTACAGATCATCAAAAACAAATTATCTTGCAAATATCACATAGTTCTTTGTGGGGGTTTACTGTGCACAAATCAAAACATCTATAGCCAATGAAGTGCTTTTAAAAGTAAAGTGTTGAGAGATGTCAAGGATGTAAAAGGCACAACAGAAATGTAAATATTATTTTTCATACTGATAACTATGTGCAATGGAAGCAATATAAAATAGCAAGTTCTTCCTAACATAACTAGTAGGAAGGATATTATAAGAAGTAGAGATGCTGTTTGAGCTCAGATCTTAATCTCCTGAATATACAATTTAGTTCTGTAAACATTCACGGAGTTCCCAAACATAAAATTCAATAAGATTGGTTCTCCTCTTCCCATCCTCGTTAACAAGAGCAAAGCAGCAGTGTCACACAACCGAGCTGTGCTTTGTAAGAACACCCAACTGACAGAAAGATGATGCACGTCTTCGTTCATCTGCATCGGGCTACTCCACAGCGGGATTTATAAAATATTTATTCATATATAAGAATTTCAAAATATGACAGACAGTTATTTTTTTCTGAAAACAATAGGTCTGACAGTTCTTCCAGAACACTGGGTTGGATATAAATGAAAAGCTTAAAATCTTGAGTGCAATTGAGGGGAGCTTACGAAATAGTAAATTTTGGCTGATTTCGCCCCTCAACTCCACTCTCCTGCCTACTCTCTCGTAACTCATTATTAATCTATCTCCTTCTCAAATTTATTCAGTGTCCCTGTGCCCACTGCACTCTGGTGTGGTAAATGCACAGATTCACAACTCAGAAAAGCAATTCCTCCTTGTGTGATTTATAAATGTCACCCCTTACACTAAAGCTATAACCTCTCTGAAGAAAGAACAAAATAGAACCGAAACATCAGCTTCAATGTGAACCTGACTGAAAAGGAGAGTTTACCTTGTTTGACAATGACATGATGACATGCCCGAGGCAGGAAAGGCTGGTGTTGATGGCCTGAGCCTCCCGTAAACGATCACCCTTTGAGTGAGATTTATCCAGGCGCTCACTGCCAGCCAAGTCCACCAGGCTCAAAGTCGCTGAGGGAAAAACAACAGCATTAACAAAAGTACGGTTAAAGCACAGGAGTGAAAAACATCAAAACCCGCTGGGTGTGGTGCCAGGATTAGAATCTGGAGAGGATGGGGACCATGTTCCATATTGGCAGCAACACCATGGGGCTCACCAGTAAAAGGATTGAGAAGGTGCCTCATAGAGAAAGGTGGGAGTTACTCTTGTGGGCAGTAGCTGCCATTATAGTGGTTTTGAAGTGAAAGTGCTGCTTCCAAAATTTTAAAACCAGAGGAGGCCTAATGGGATGAGAGGGGATCCAGCTCAGGTAAAGTGGAATCAGAGACCAACAAGAAACAAAATAATGGAACGGCAGTGATTCTGAAGGAAATGTTGGATATATTCCAACAAGGAGGGTAAGTAAAGTCACTTGTGGAGATAGAAAGGCAGATGTTCAATTAATTCTTCAATAGCTTGGGGTACAGATGGAGGGAAAATAAAAACTGGCAAAAGGGTGAAGGAAAATAAAATGGCAGCCAACATAAAAGGAAACCTTGTTAAAGCAGTAAGAGGTGGCTGGGTCTAATAGGGACAAGCTGCACGGGTATAGAGCATGCCTAAGAGATTAGTGAACATTTTGTGTTTACTAAGGAAGGGGAAGCTGTTAATATCAGCAGAAGTAAAGATGGAAAGTTAATAGATAGGGTTAAAACTAATAGGCACAATGTTTTGGAAATGATGGAAAGTGGGGATTAGATGTTGAAGTGTTTGCCATAAACTTCCAATCTTTCCAGTCTGGCAGCAGTGCCAGATATTGGCAAATGTGAGACCCCTTTTCAAGAAGGGGTTAGGAGCATTCCTAACAATTACAGCTGGTCAGTTTAAAACTAGGAGTGAGTATAGTAAGAGAAAGAAAAACTACGCTTGGAAAGGTTGTAGTTAATTAAGGAAAAGAAGCATGAATTTGTAAAATGAAAATACAGTGCTTGACTAATCATATTACTGAATGGTGTTCCAGAACAGTGAGAAAGATACTAAATGAGTGTAACAGGACACTGGAATGGACGCACGGTAGCTCAGTGATTAGCACTACTGCCTCACAGCGCCAGGGACCCGGGTTCAATTCCATCCTTGGGCGGCTGTCTGTGTCAAGTTTGCACGTGTCTGTGGTGCTCTGGTTTCCTCCCACAATCCAGGAATGTTCAGGTTAGCTGAATTAGCCATAGTAAAACGTGAGATCACAGAATGCGCAGGGTGTGATGCTCTTCAGAGAGTCGGCACAGACTCAATGGGCCAAATGGCCTCTACCTACATTATTAGGAGTTTATGATATAGGCTGGCAGAAAAGGCAGAGTACAATACAGTAATGGCAGGTGGAATTTAATGGAGAAAGTGGCAGGTGACCTCATTTAGCAGTAGGTCAGGTAACATAAACCTAATGGCACAGTTTTATCACGCATCAATGGGGACAGAAAGACCCTCACCATTTATCATTCAAAAAGTGGCACATTGAGAGGGGAGTTAGCAAAACACAGGGACCTCTGTATAAACAGAGGTAGAGTACAAAAATAGAGGGGAATTACGCTGAAGATTTGTAAAAGGGTCACTGTCTGCTCATTGCACTTTTGGATAGACATGAGATTGCTGCAAAGGGTGTGAATGGGGTTCACCAGAATGGCTCCAGGTCAAGGAGTTTAGGTACTTGGTTTGGTTGGAGAAGTTGCCAAGATCACTATCTCAACTTGTATGTGAAAAACAAAAAGACCATGATCATATTTTGAAACTTAAACTTTGCCCATCATTTGTTGGAAATAAATTATGGGACAGATACTCACATGTGCACTGGAGATCACGGTTAGAGTTGCTCCCTTCAATCATCAACTGGAAGACACTGTGGCTCCGAGAGGAACGATCATTTGCTGCCGTTTTTGCAACTGAACGTTTGGCTTTTGCAATAGCAATTAAATTGTGGACCTGGAGAAAACAGATGATCCAGCAGATTTGTTAAAAAAATTGTTCAGGGGATGTGGGTTTCACTGGCTCAGCCAATATTTATCATACATTTCCAGTTAACTGAGTGACTATTCAGAAGGCAGCTAAGAATCAACAGGTCTGGACTCACAAAGGTCATTACGGTTTGTGATATGTTTTATTATATATACACACACACACAAACGATATTGGCAAGAAAGTGGAGGGCTGATAACTAAGTGGATTACATGAAATTGATCAGGTGGTTAAGAGTGGTTACACCAAGATAAAAACCATTTGGTCAGACAAGCAGATCAATGACAGATGGAATTTAACCCTGAGAAATGTGAGCTGGTGCACTTTGGAAGAAGCGAAAAGACAAGGGAGCCCTCAGTGAATAGCAGGACATTAAGATGCTCAGAGGAACGGAGGGATCTCAGTTATACATGTCCACAGCTCCCTGAGGGCAGCAGGACAGGTTAATAGGGTGGTTAAGGCAGCAAATGGTATACTTATCTTGATCAGTCATGGCACAGGTTCTAAGAGCAGGGACATTATACTGGAGCTGAAGGAATGCACTGCCTGCAACAGTAGTAGACTCAGCAACATTAAGAGCATTGAAGTGGTCATTGAATAAACATATGGATGATATTGGAATAGTGTAGGTTAGAAGGGCTTTAGATTGGTTTCACAGGTCAGTGCAACATTGAGGGCTGAAGGGCTGTAATGTTCTATGTTGTAACATCATTTGTTTTGAACGAATAGCATCTTGTTATTGAGGTGAGAAAGAGATCTGCCTGCAGGTAGGTATGGTCAGAATGAGGAACTCTGCTCAACTGCACAAGGAAGACATTTCTCTTGAGAAATTTTAACGTCAAACTGATTAGCTAGCTCTGCTCAAAGACAGTGAGAGGAATGTCAGCTCCTGCTATTGGGTCCAATTAATAGTGCATCACTTATACAGCTTAGCTGAAGGAATCAAGTAGACAGTGTTACATACCTGATCTTCTGCAGTGACGGTGACGTATTTGAGGTTTGTGACATGAAGCTGTTCACTTTTATTGTTAAGGCGTTTGATCTCATACTCGACATTTTTTTCTGGCTTTGTCACAAGTAGGTCACGTAGTGTCTCATTGTAGATCTCCAAAAAGCTGGCAGTGAATTTATACTGAAATAGATTCAAATAAAACGCTCACAGAATGAACAAACAATCAATGAAGCCAAATGAATCAAAGCAGCAAATGTTTGGTTATTTGGTTGGTCAGAATGTTTAAAAGGTGAATGAATAGCCATACTCCTGAAAAGCAATAACGTCTGTGCATTTGACTGTTGGCATCACTTTGTCAAGTAGACTCGCAGGATACCTCTAGTCAAGTCTTCCATACTTTTAAAACATTTCACAAGATTACATGAATGTGTTACAAGTTCTGGATTTTAGAGCCATGAGTATTGGATGAAGGAGTGATGCAGCAAACAGGTCACAGTAATTCCTCCCCAAGCCAAAGGCACAATGCCATAGCAATTTAAAGGCACTTTCTTACATTAGCTCAAAATGTGTGGAGACACCTGCAAGTCAGATCAGGAGTTACAGAAACGCAAGCTTTCTCCTTTGACAACTATAATATGAAAGGAAGGTGACAGACACACAGGCTACACCTGGAATTCACTGGACATTGCCAAGAGAGCCACGGATACCTCCAGATTGGAGTAAAAGGAGAACAGAAGATTCAGACATTATTAATATCAAAATCCACACACACACACACACACACACACAAAACCACTCCACTGCAGATTCGGAGGGCAGCAGGTGGCTAACATATTTAACCACAAGGCAAGGCCAATGGGAAAGATGATGGGGAGAACATGGAAAAAAAGCAATTCAAACACAAGATCTTCCACGACAGACACACCTTCATCTCACACTTCATCACCAGTATTGAGTGGTTAATAGGAAGCATATCCAAGGAAGTTCATCCATTTCTCATTGCCTCCTGCAGGACATGAAAAGAAAACTCTCACGTTGTTTAATTACAGGGTCCTAACGCCTCCTGCTCAGTTTGACAGCTATAGAAAATACGAGGCAAGGGCTGGCTGCAGATTTGCACCCTGGAGTAACTCACTGTCCATCCCATGGTCTTCAGTTTCTCTGCTGTTGCAAAGATTTGATCAACCGCTCGAGGAATCATCCCCATGTTCTCTGGTGTCATGTCATCAGGCCCTTCCATTGTAAATGTCTTCCCACTGCCTGTCTGCCCATAGGCAAAGATGCACACATTGTATCCATCCAAGGCAGACTGAAACAAAAGGAAGAAAGGAAAGAACAAGTTATGTCATGCTGAATGTCCCCTCAATTCTGACCGACTGGTACTGTCACTTCAGGCAAGTCACTCTGTTCACTGTCTGACTTTGTACACAAATAGCTCAGCTTTCTCCTCCTCCAATACATCAACTCTTTGCATACAGAACCAGAGGTGCAATTAATATAATCTATTATCAATGAGTAGCAGAAAGACTGGGAGGTATGTGGCTGAGTGAAATTTGACTGGGCAGTACATGTGCATTCACAAAGAACAGGGGCCACTATACTCCCAAAGCCTGGCTGTACTGACGTCAGTGATATAACTTAGCACAGGCTGGATATCAAACCCTGGGCTTTCACGTTCTGCACTGATGCCTTTATCAGCCAGACCACACTAAACATGATAAAAAGATTCAATAGGATAGATACAGGAAATAAGTAGATACGGTCTGGCAGAAATCTCAAAGGCTACTTAGGATGGGCAATAATTATTGATTCAGTCAGCAAAACCCACATCCTACAAATGAGTAAAGTAATCAAAACTCAGGGAGAACTTCTTCAAACCAAGGCAATGGAAACTAGAGGATGCTGGAGGAGTGATTGATATTGTTACCACGGAGGCTGCAGAACTGCACTGTTGTTCCAGCCCTTGAGGAATGGGCAGATTTTTAATTAGTGATGGCTTGATGGTTTCTGGACAGAAGCAGGGAATTGGGAGTTGAAGCCAAGGTGAGATTAGCCACAGTTATATTGAATGGTGAAACAGGCTCGAGGAGCTGAATGGGAGGTATTATGTAACAGGATTAAAGGGCTGTACAGCCTCCTCCTATCTATTGTGATAAGAAGAATGATAAAGTTTGCTATGAACATTCACAATATTGATTTAATCAAGTAACTGAATAGAAAAGTTTAATTCATTTACCAATGCACAGAAAGCCCTCTGAAAGTTTAAACACTTGAGATCTGAAGGATTATTCAGATTAAACAGACTGAAGTAATAAATTACCACCACATATTAGCAGTGAGTTTTACCTGGACCAGCTGTGAGATATCCTCAAATACATCTCTTTGCTTTGCCATTGGCTGGAATACATGGTCAAAACTGAAGTCATATTTCACCTCTTCTTTCCGATCACGACCAGTGTGAGACTACAGACAGGGACAGAGAGGGGGAAACACATCAAGTTTGTAAAGCAGCAAAAGAACACTCTCGGAGGTTGAGTTACAACCACTGCTGTCCTCTGTTTTAGAAATAATTTCCATTGCCCAGAGGTGGCAGCTCTCACAGTCCTGTGGAAACAATAGGAGCATACACAGCCAGCCGGCTGCGTTCAGGTTGCATGGCCTCCTCTCGCTCAACTTCTTTGGAGTAATTGGAGAGCCATGTCACACCATTTCATATGGCCTGTAAAGTCAATGCGACAGTTTGAACTTTGAGGAGGAGAAGAATCTCCCTCTTCTATGTCTGAATCTGACTATCCACAGCTCCATGAAGTGGTCAGCACTTTTGAAGGATCAAATGGACCAGAAACAGAAATCTCACCTCTTCCTTTTTGGTCAGACTGATCACTTTGTCATCATCGTGAGAAAACTGAACGTGTTCAATTTCACTGCAAGCTTCCTTCTCAGAGTTGAGGACCGGCCGTACACGGCAGATCACACGGATGTTACCCTGCAAGGCGACAGGGTCAAATTATTGGAGTCATGTCGGAAATTACGTCCCACTGTTCCCAAAGTCCCAACAAAAGTTAAAGATTTTATCAAAGTAAGCAACATTCCCTAACATAGCTTTTTGTTTTAGCCCCAGGTTAATAGAAAGCATGGGTCAGTATTCCCACTTCTTACAAATAAAGATTCTAGCTACAGGTAAACAACTGAACTATTGACTAGCTAAAATCTAACTCAGTTAAAAAACCCCTCACACACGCACAGACACACTCAAACAAAAAATGGAATTGGCGCCATGAGTAGAGGGAAAACACTGGGAAACAGTTCAATGGCCCCTGTCCGCAGGGTTCACCAAGATGATCTTTTTGGATCCTCAGGATTTCTCTTCTCCCAATGCCCTTCACTTCACCTGCAGGAGGTACACAATAACAGGTTCACAAAGCCCTTTAGCTAAGGGCTAAAAATCACAGCTAACAGCAACAGGTGAGGGGAGATAATCTGGTTTTCTTCAGGATTTACTGCTAAGAGAGAGAGAAATACCATCTTCGCTTTTAGAAGTCTGAAGGTTTCTGACCATATCACTCACATCCATAATCTGTTCAGCTACCCGGCAGCTAATTACATCATTGCTGGAAGGTGGAGGCTTTTGTCATCAACCCCTGGTCACTGCTCCACAGACCAATCAGCTTCTTGTTGTCAGCTGAATCTCACTTCGTATACAGCCCCCGGTACCAGTCTGTCTGCAGGAACCTTGGCTTGCTAGGAGAACAAGTGCTTACAAGAAGAGTTGGTAACTTGATTTTTTTTTTTAAAAAGTGCAGTAATCCTTTCCACAGCCTTTGGTTTTTAAACCAGCACTTTACCCATTTCGGTCCATAATCCAAACTAGAGAAAAGATTTTAAAAATACGGATTTTCTTTGGCTACACATGGAGCAAAGGGGAAGCATTCCTTAAACCACCTTGTGTTTATGGAGACAGAGCTACAACAGGAGGCAGTTCCTCATGGCCAACCTTAAATCAGACAGTCAATGCTCTGTGGAGAAAGTGAGGTCTGCAGATGCTGGAGATGTGTTGCTGGAAAAGCGCAGCAGGTCAGGCAGCATCCAGGGAACAGGAGAATCGACGTTTCGGGCATAAGCCCTTCTTCAGGAATCAATGTCAATGCTCTGTACAGATTCACCAGCCTTTAGGCAGCACCCCCATATTCCATAGGACCGGCACCCACCCACTCACCACCTGCTCCCCCTACCCTGGTCTACTCCCCAGTGCCTCACTGCCCACTCCACCTGTCTTCAGTAAACAAGATCTTCCCATTTGCAATTGTTCCCCTCCCATTTCGCCAGTCTGCAATTCTCAAATGGCCACGTATCCAACATGCCAGTTATCTGTCGAAGAGCCTGCTAATGACACTGGTTGCAGTGGCCCTGCCTACCTTGAGTTCCTGCACGGTGTTGTGCAGTCTGCGTCTCTCCTGTTCTGTCAGGTGCAGCCTTTCCTCACAATCTGCAATCACCCCATGCAGCGATGCAATGGTTGACTGTTGCTCCTCTATGCAGGCAACTTTTTGTGCAAGCTCAGTCTCTCGCAGCTTCAGCTTGTTCTAGAAGAATGTGAAAACAAAGACAGTGTTATATTTTAGGTGTATTCATAAGCAAGATGCAACTATCCCAAATCATTTGCCCCAAGTAACAGAATGCAGGACCATCATGAACTGAAATGATATATCCCTCTTAGCTTGTCATTCAAGATTAGAACGAGAGAGAACACTAACTAAATCTACTGCATGAGGCTAATTCTAATTCTAGCTGCAAAGCTTGTAGAACTCACCCCTGGGAACATCTCAATTAACAGTGATCTCTGTGCAGAAGTGTAACACCCAAAGATGTTCTTAACACACCTCAAGTGCCTGATCTGATGAATGCTATGTCCCATTATCAGTTGGAGTCTTTCGGAGAGCTGGTTCAGGTGTGGCACTGTACTGCCTCTCTGGTACCCACTTTGAGGTGAATAGCACCCAAATGGACTGGCCCGAGGTGCTTTGGTGGGATCAGATCTGTGACCCTCTAAGATTAACAAAATTTCAAAGAGTCTTGCACCTGGACCCTTTGAAGGGACGGAGTGGGTATAAGAATGGTCAGACATCCAGAAGATGATACTACCTCAGTATTCTCAGCCATCACGGAAAGTGTCAGGTAGCTGCTCTGCAGCTCACTCCTGCTGGTCTTCAGTTCTGTGACTTGAGCAGTTAAATGTTCTATTTCAGTTCCCCGTACCTCCAGCACTCCTTGCATGGCAGAATTCTCAGCTCGGCACTTCTCCAGTTCCACTTCTCGGTTCTTCAGCAGTAATTCCATTGCCCTAAGCAGAACAAGTGAATGGTCAAGGTTCCTGGAATGGATACATATACCAAAACAAACTGCCTTCATATAGCACCTTTAATGTTGAACATCTCACAATCATTCACAGAAGAGACATCAGAATAGGGCGGTACGGTGGCACAGTGGTTAGCACTGCTGCCTCACAGCGCCAGAAACCCGGGTTCAATTCCCACCTCAGGCGACTGACTGTGTGGAGTTTGCACATTCTCCCCGTGTCTGCGTGGGTTTCCTCCGGGTGCTCCGGTTTCCTCCCACAGTCCAAAAATGTGCAGTTTAGGTGAATTGGCCACGCTAAATTACCCATAGTGTTAGGTGTAGGGGTAAATGTAGTGAAATGGGTATGGGTGGGTGCGCTTCGGCGGGTCGGTGTGGACTTGTTGGGCCAAAGGGCCTGTTTCCACACTATATCTAATCTAATCTAATATGATACTGAGCCACATGAGCCATATTGAGAAAGGTGAGGCTTTTAAAAGATTTAAAAAACCCGAACCTGATTTCAGCTTACAAACCAGTCAGCATTTCTGAAGTGAAAAGGTAACGTCCAATGAGATGCACACACATCCAGAATAGGAAGTTTCCTTTCACTATACATTCTGTTGGACCTACCAACCTGCCAGCTTTCTAAACTTGTTCAAACCTTAAATTAGGGTTAGGAGTAGGCTATTCAGTCCCTAAAGCCTGCTCCAGACATTATCCTATTGAATGGTGTTCGGTTTGTGTTCCTAATTTCACGTTCTTACTTTTTATTTATTTACCTGCCAAAATCTACCTCAGCCTTAAAAACATTTAATGACCTCACCTTCAGCACCTGAGACAGAGTATCCATTAACTTCACAAACCTCAGAAATATCATTGTGTTTCTGAAAGGGCAACCCTAATTTTAAGAGTGACACAAGGCCACACAAGGATATTGTATTTATGTATCCATTCTGTAGGTTCACATTGTTGACGTCCTGCTATTTGTTACTATTGTACATAGCCCAATAACAGAATGCAAGACTAACTTTAGGTTGCCTTGCAGTTCTTCGATCTGTGAGCTGGCTATTTCCAACTGTTTGTCTCTCTGATGCACATTCTCCTGAAGCAGCTTGCTGTGCACCTCAGAGACCTCGAGCTTGCTTGTGTACTCAGACATCCGTGTCTTCATGTTGCCCAGCTGCACCTTCATATCAGAAAGCTGTCCTTTCAAATCCCAAGCTGGGCGCCTCTTGGAGCCGGTTGCTGGAAGGAGATGACAGAAAAGAAACTATTGACTGTTTTTCTCAAATGCAACCACATTAGCATGACTTGTGAATTGGGTACTACACAACGAAACAAGTTTACAATATATGATAAACGAGCTGCTGGTATGCTAAATCAAATCATGTTAAGTTAAAAATCCCACAACACCAGGTTGTATTCCAACAGGTTTATTTGGAAGCACTAGTTTTCGGAGCCTGCTCCATCATCAGGTGCTCCTTCATCACCCACCTGATGAAGGAGCAGCACTCCAAAAGCTCGTGCTTCCAATTAAACTTGTTGGCCTATAACCTGGTGTTGTGGGATTTTAAACTTTGTACACCCCAGTCCAATACCAGCTCCTCCAAATCACAAATAATATTAAGGTTGAATTTGATTGAGTTAGATTTAATGGGGCACTGAGGCACATTAGATTTGAATAAAATTGAGAATTTAACCTCCCAGAGTTAACCCTACACTACATCAAAACATGGGAGACTGAACCAAACAGTTGAGTGGAATCCTACTGGACTATAGTGTCATTTGTCCCCTTAACCCCACCAAGGATGACTAGTCAACATCTTAGTCCAGCAGAAAGAATCTTTAAACATGCTATGGATTACATTAGGAGCAATCTCCTTTCCAAGAGATCAGCTTGTATACTGAGAACTATACAAACAAAGTACTTTACCTGCTGTCTCAACAGATGGGGGTGCAGTCACTGCCACTCTTGGCTTCTTCCCTATAGCTTAATAAAAAGGAGAAAAAAATAATAAACGATTATCTGGCAGGAAAACATGCATCAGGTTTGTGTAGTCACAGAAATCCAAGCATTCATTACCAGCCTGCAATCTGAACAGACAAAAATGGGCAGATTGCAAGCCCTTGAAAAGATTTCCAAATATCTTGGTGTTTTCGTTTCTATCCCTTTCAACCCTCTCTCATGTTAAGCAACATATGCTTGAGGTGATGATATCAATCATTAGTCATGCAGTGGTTTAAATCACTTAGTAATTTACATGGGCATGACAGTATTGGAGATTTAATTCCATGTGCATCGCTTTCTCTACTCCCTCCCTCCTCCTCCCCCCGCACCCCCCCCCCCCCCCCACCAACCAAGTGAAGGAAATCTGAAGGCAATGACACACTTACCCCCAGTTACAGTGGCAGCACAATTCACAGCTCGACTTCTAGTTCCCACTCCTTGAATGGCCTTTGCCAGTCCAGCTGTAGAAAAGGGTACAGTGCAGTTTGTAATACAGAACCCAATAAAGATGCAGACATTTGTTGCAAAGCTCTGAAGCCCAACAAGCTGGCTGACAGGAATTTGGGGAGGGCAGATCTGACAGGAGGGATTGACAGTTGATAGGGCAAAGGTGCAGTCACTGTGATGGGTTGAAGTGTGTCTATTATAACGCAAGGAGTATCAGGAATAAGGATAACAACTTAGAGCATGGATCAGTACTTGGAACTATGATGTTGTGGCTATTATGGATACTCGGATATCATTTGGTTGGGGGGGGAGGGGAAGAGGACTGGTTGTTGAATGTTCCAGGGCTTAGATGTTTCAAAAGGAGTTTTTGGGGGAGAGCAGTGGTATGGAGGAGGTAACAAGAAAAGCGAAGGAGTGGCATTGCCAGTCAGGGATAGTATCACCTCTGCAGAAAGGGAGGTCTTTGAGGAGGGTTTGTCTACAGGGTCAGTACAGGTGGAAGTCAGAAACAGGAAAGGAGCTTTCTACAGACTGCGTATTAGCAACAGAGACATGGAGGAGCACATTAGGATGTAGAAGTAACAGGGTTGTTGTCATGCTTGACTTTAACTTCCCTAATATTGATTGGAATCTTCTTAGTTCAAATAGTTTGAATGGAGCAGTTCTTGTCAGATGTGGCCATAAAGGGTTCCTGACTCAATACGCAGATAGGCCAATGACAGGAGAGGCCATATTGGATTTGGTGCTTGGCAACAAACCTTGTCAGGTGTCTGATCTCTCGGTGGGAGAGCATTTCGGTGACAGTGATCACAACTTCCTGACCTGTACTACACGCATGGAGAGAGACAGGAGCAGACGGTGTGGGAAAGTATTTAATTGGGGGAGGGGGAATTAGAGTGTTACTAGGCAGGAACTGGAGTGCCTAAATTGGGAACAGATGTTCTCAGGGAAATGCAGGACAGAAATGTGGAGATTGTTTAGGGAGGACTTGCTGAGTGTACTGGACAGGCTTGTCCCACTGAGGCAAGGAAGGGATGGTAGGGTGAAAGAACCGTGAACAAAGAACATTACAGCATAGGAGCAGGCCCCTCAGTCCTCCAAGCCTTTGCCAATCCAGATCCTTGATCCAAACCTATTTTTCTAGACCTATTTTCAAAAGGATTTCTATCTCTCTGCTGCCTGCCCATTCACATATCTGCCTAGATACATTTTAAATGACGCTATCGTGCCCGCCTCTACCACCTCCACTGGCAACACGTTCTACGCATATCTCCCTTAAACTTTTCCCCCCTCACCTTGAACTCATGACCCCTAGCAATTGAGTCCCCCACTCTGGGGAAAAAGCTGTCTATGCCTCTCATGATTTTGTAAACCTCAATCAGGTCCACCTCAACCTCCATCTTTCTAATGAAAATAATTCTAATCTACTCAATCTCTGTTCATAGCTAGCGTCCTCCATACCAGACAACATCCTGTTGAACCTCCCCTGCACCCTCTCCAAAGCAACCACATCCTTTTAGTAATGTGGCGACCAGAACTGTATGCAGTAATCATGTGTGGAACATCTAGTCAAGAAGAAGGGAGCTTACTTAAGGTTGAGGAGGTAAGGATCAGACAGAGCTTTAGAGAGTTACATGGTAGCCAGGAAGGAACTGAAGAATGGTCTTAGGAGAGCTAGGGCATGAAAAAGCCTTAGTGGGTAAGATTAAGGAAACTCCTAAGGCATTCTAACAATTATGTATGGAACAAGAGGATGGTCAGAGTGAGGGTAGGGCTGCTCAAGAGGGAACTTGTGCATGAAGACAGAGGAGGTGGGGGAGGCCCTTAAAAAAAACTGCTTCAGTATTCTCTACTGAGGGGGGACCTTGACGTTTGTGAGGACAGTGTTGATGTCAAGAAGGAGGATGTGCTGAAAATTTTGAAAAATATAAGAATGAATAAGTCCCCTATACCTAAGCTTACTACAGGAGGCGAGGGAAGAGATTGCTGCGCCTTTGGCGATGATCTTTGCTTCCTCACTGTCCACTGGATAATGCCAGATGACTGGAGGGTGGCAAATGTTATTTCCTTGTTCAAGAAAGAGAATAGGGATAATCCTGGGAACCACAGATCAGTTAATATTATGTCTGTGGTGAGCAAAGTGTTGGAGACGATCTTGAGAGACAGGAGACAGTTTTGATTAACTGGAAAACTATAGCTTGATTGGAGAGAGTCAGCATGGCTTTGTGATGGACAGGTCATGCCTCACAAACCTTATTGAATTCTTTAATAAGGGTGTGACAAACCACATTGATGATGGTAGACCAGTGGATGTGGTGTACATAGATTTTAGCAAGGCATTTGATAAGGTTCCCCATGGTAGGCTCATTCAGAAAGGAAGGAGGCATGGGATACAGGGAAATCTGGTTGTCTGGATAAGAATTGGCTGGCCACAGAGGGTAGTAGTAGAGGGAAAGTATTCAGCCTGGAGCTTGGTGACCAGTGGGGTTCTGGGATCTCTGCTCTGTGACTTTTATAGATGACTTGGATGAGGAAGTGAAAGGATGGGTTAGTAAGTTTGCCAATGACACAAAGGTTGGTGGAGTGGTGGATAATGTGGAGGGCTGTAGTAGGTTGCAATGGGACATCGACAGGTTGCAGAACTGGGCTGATAAGTGGCAGATGGAGTCGAACCTGGAAAAGTGTGAAGTGATTCATTTTGGAAGGTGAATTTGAATGCAGAATACAGGATGAAAGGCAGGATTCTTGGCAGTGTCAAGGGAAAAAGAGATCTTTGGGTCCATATCTATAGATCCCTCAAATCCTCAGGGAGCTGAGGAAATTTGGCAGGATAGCGAATACCCTAGCCAATTTGTATAGGTGCACCATCGAGAGCATTCTGTCTGGATGTATCACTATCTGGTATGGCACTTCCTGGGATTGGTCATCCACAACAAGCTTTCTTGGACTCTTCATGTGGAAGCACTGGTTACAAAGGCCTAACAACATCTCTTCTTCCTCAGGCAGCTGAGGAAATTTGGCAGGATAGCGAATACCCTAGCCAATTTGTATAGGTGCACCATCGAAAGCATTCTGTCTGGATGTATCACTATCTGGTATGGCACTGTACCGTTCAAGATCAGAGAGTGGTGAACTCAGCCCAGACAATCACGAAAGTCAACCTCCCATCTACAGAATCCATCTACCAGGCCCCCGGTCAAGGAAAGGCTGCCAGCATTCTTAAAGATCCATCCCATCCTGGCAATGTTTTTCTACAACCTCTACCATCGGAGAGAAGATACAGAAACCTGAACATACACACCTGCCGGTTTCACAACAGTTTCTACCCAACTGTTGTTAGAATACTGAATGGACTCAAACTCTGAACATTTACCTGTACCTGTGTTTTTGTTCTTGATGCTGTTTACCTATTATTTACTGTGTATGCTACTTAACTCTGTGATCTGCCTGTGTTGTTCACAAGACAAAGCTTTTCCACTGTGCCTCGGTACACGGGACAATAAATTCAATTCAATTCAAAATACCACCCAAGTCAATAGAGTGGTTAAGAAGGCATATGGTGTGTTGGCTTTCATTAGCAAGGGGATTGAAATCAAAAGCTGTGAGTTATGCTGCAGTACTATAGAGCTCTGGTTAGACAACACTTGGAATATTATGTTCGATTCTGGTCACCACATTATAAGAAGGATGTGGAAGCTTTAGAGTGGGTGCAGAAATTTACCAAGATGCTGCCATGACTGGAGGGCATGTCTTATGAAGTAAGGTTGAAAGAGCTAGGGCTTTTTTTATTGGAGCGTTGATGGATGACAGGTGACTTGATAGAGGTGTACAAGATGATGAGAGGCATAGGCAGGAGAATTTTACAATTAACCTGTTGGAACTTGAGTAGTCGCAGATGCTGAAAAGACTGGGTAGATGACGTGAGGGAGGGATATTGTAGACTGCAGCATTCAGGATGTTGCCATGTTATAGCATGAATGTGGACAGATGGGGAATCTAGCAATGAGTGCAGCGGGATTAATCCCCAGCCTTTGCTGTTAGCAATCCAATTGTAGACCAAATCTATCCCAAACATAATTCAGTCTTGTCTTTCTGCCTTAGGAGCAGTCCAGGACAAAGAATACTCCTTGACATACAGCATGACACATGTGCTAACTTTATTACTCATAAAGGGGACACCATGCACTATTAACCCAAAGACACAGCTCTGGTACACCTCTGCTGACAACATGCAACTAAGTCAAAATGCAAGAAGGAACACAGAGATAGGATGAAAGATCCTGCATTGCTGCTGAAATCTGAATAAAAGCTTCGGTCACATACCTCCATACTGGCTCCTCACTCCAATGGAGGGCCTGGTTGATGCTATTTTGCTAATGGTGGATGCAGCACTGAATGTCATATTGCTGCTGCCAAACTTCTTCACAGCCACAGGCAACTAAGATCAGGCCAAGAAAAATTACAAAGCATTATAAAATTTATAGGAAAGCTTAACTAGTTTTATCGTCAATCAGCAGCAACACAAAACCCAAACAAATAATAAACTCAGACAGACCTGACCCCCCCCACCCCAAAGCACACAACAGACAAAAGTAATACTGGAGTCAGAAGTACGTTCCAATGGCAAGTTTCTGTTTCAAACCAGACGACTTAACATTCAATGTGTTGACTCAGGTTTTGTGCCATCCTCAAGAATTCTTCTACTGCTCTATAAATGGTGTGATGGGGACATTTTACATGAGCCACAGCAGTCTTGGTTTATCATTCTTACAGATGACCACAGCCTCAGCAGCGTGATGAAGTGTAACTTTAAACTGCAGCACAGGTATGCAGCATGGCTTTGAGCCTTCAACCCGCTGACTCAGAAGCGAAAGGTGATGCTGAAAAAACCAAAATCTCTTCAGTCAATGGTATGGAGTGGGTTTTCGGAGCTTTAATTGAATGGAGACGTCAACTTGTAGCCACAGGCTGGACAATTTGTGGTGGCACAGTCAGGGATTCACAACCAATAATACCAGGAGAAACTGCTCCAATTAATTCAGTGCTTGTTGCTATTTTCAACACCATGTTCTCCTGAAGGGGAAACCAATGGCCAATTTCACACAAGTATCCAGTAGACCATGGTGGGGTTAAAAGAGACTTCAGCATCTTCTGACACAGTAATGGTGGATGAGTAGAAGAATTCCGATTTTAACCATGTTATTATGTAAATGGATACGTTCAGGGAGCTATAAAACAAGTTGACTGTAGGGTGAAAGTGTGATATTTTTAAACAGTCCAGGTTTAGGGAACAACCCACTACTTCCTGGTCTCAGATAATGGATTAAACCTTTTCAGTTGAAGACTTTGCCTATTCCCCCTTCACTGATGGTTCAATACTTCCATATTTACCATTGGAAATTCTTTCAATCTCCTCCTAACCTCATCAAGCAATCCAATTTCTCAATCTCCCCTCTGAATCATCCTCTCCTCCTGGAACGTTAAGACTTGAACCACAC
>NC_057746.1:25364921-25365994 GCF_004010195.1 Chiloscyllium plagiosum | reverse complement strand
GGGGGGGGGTCATGTGACTCCAGCCTGTGATACCACAACCAATGGCTCAGATTGGTGTACACTGCTGACCCATTCAGTCACAGCGAGTGGGATAGCAGAGAAACAGGCCCTTCGCTCCATCTACTCCATCCTGTCCTCCCAGTGGGGCGGGAACTCCCACCGCCAGAGGGGTGTGGCCACTGTGACGTCAACAGGACAGGCGGGGCAGATGGCTCCGCTCAAGGGGCGGCGTCATGACGTCGGTGTCGGGCGGCGTCGTAACGTCGGTTCCGGTACCGTGTCAATTGGACGCGGCGTGGGGCGTGGCCAGCGACTTTTGCGGGAGGTAGTGTCAATGACGTCATGATGGGGCGGAGAAAATGACGTATTTGGTTCGTGGGCCTCAAGTTGAGGGGTCAGTGACGTCATACTGGGGCGGGGTGGAGTTAGAGGGCCCCGCCTTGGGGGCGGGGTAGGTGACGTCGTGCTGGGGCGGGGTGGAGTTAGAGGGCCCCGCCTTGGGGGCGGGGGCGGTGACGTCGTGCTGGGGCGGGGTGGAGTTAGAGGGCCCCGCCTTGGGGGCGGGGGCGGTGACGTCAAGATGGGGCGGGGTGGTGTTAGAGGGCCCCGCCTTGGGGGCGGGGTCAGTGACGTCGGTGGAAAATGGCGGACGGAATCCAGAGGAAGCTGCAGCATGAGCTGGACAAATACCAGGCGCTACAGAAAGGTAGACTGTGTTTAATATCAATTAGATATAACCATCAATATCACATAAATATACAGTATAGATATAGGTTATAATATAGAATATTATATAACATCTCCCACACACACACAGGGAGAGCTGCAGAGAAACCAGGCGCTACAGAAATGTACATGTGATTAATGTCAGTAAACTGTAACCTCAAATAAAATCATCAATAATTATACAGTCCCAGAGTCAGACAGCACAGAAACCAGTCTATATCATCCCCAAACTGACCCATATCCAAGTGTCCCCACACATTCCACACACAAACCACTGTCGCTGTAAAAAATACATTCCCCCTGTCTTTATTTTGAAAAATTATTCTTCTCTCACCTTAAAAGTGTGT
>NC_057746.1:25355050-25364852 GCF_004010195.1 Chiloscyllium plagiosum | reverse complement strand
AACACCCCCACCCCAGGGAAAAGACCCCTGCCATTCACTTTCGCTCTGCGCCTCATGGTTTTATAAACTTCTATAAGGTCACCTCTCGACCTCCTACGCTCCAGTGTAAAGCAAAGTCCCAGCCCACCCAGCCTCTTGTTATAACTCAAACTCTCCCACACCCGGCAACGTCCTGGTAAATCTCTTCTGAACCCTGGCCTGTGCTGAGCTGCGATGACACTTTTTCTATAAAACCTTAAGTTATCTCGAGAATGTGACTTAAAAGAAGTTCTGGGAATTACATATTAATGAACAAAAACCTGCAGCCCATTCTAAAAGATGAAAGACTTAACAGCAATCTAGGTGTGTTCAATCTGATCTTTTGCTATAAATTTTGTGTCTTACGATCCTGCTCCACAGTTCCCTGATGAAGGAGCAATGCTCCTAAATCTAGTGCTTTCAAATAAACCTGTAGGACTATAACCTGGTGTGGTGTGATTTTTAACTTTGTCCACCCCAGTCCAACACTGGCACCTCCACATCATGAGAATCCTGGCCAGTTCAATAATATCCTTCATATAAGTGGGCGACCAGAACTGGACACAGTACACCAGAGAAGGCCTCAACAACATCCTGTACAACCTCATCAGGACGTCCCAATTCCTCTCCTCAAAGCTCCGAGCAATGAAGGCAAGCGTGTTAACCGCCTTCTTAACCGCCCTGTCGACATGTGACAACAACTTCGAAGAGTTAAGTTCCTGAACCTCTCGGTCTCTGTTCAACAGCATTGCCTAAGGCCCTACTTTTAATGGTATAAGTTCTACCCTGTTTGTTTTACCAAAATGTAATACCTCACATGTATCCAAATTAAATTCCATCTGCCACTTCTCTACCCATTACCCAATTGATCAAAATTCTTTATAAGCTTAGATAAACCTCTTGACTGTCCACTTTCCCATCAATTTCGGTGTTATCCGCAAAATTACTAACTAGCATTGTCCCTCCTCCTTGCCTCCCTATCTATCCTCCCTGAAATGTTGGGCTGCCAGTCCTGTCCAGCCCTTAGCCAAGTTTCTATCATAGCTATGGCATCCCAGTCCCATGTTCCCTGACCTGTAAGACTCCTTGCATTGGAGTAAAGGTAGTTCAATTCTTCAGAGTGACTTCATTCTCTGGCTTGCTCTTGTCTGTCTTTCTAATTAATTTCCTGTCTTTTCAGATTCCAAACCATCCTTATCTACCTGTCTTTTTATTTACTCTGCTGGTTTGGATCCCTCCACTCTCTCTCTCTCTCTCTCTCTAATAGTTTACAGCCTCCCTTAATAGAATTTCCAGATTGGTCTGTTTCCAGGACAGGCCATCCTTTTTGAACAGGTCTTGTCTGCCCCAGAAGAGATCCCGATGATTGACGAAGCTGAATTGCTGACCATTACACCCCCACCTCTTCAGCCATTGGTTTCCCTGCTTTATTCGTTTCTTCTTTCCCTCACTTGAATTTGGCACCAGGAGTAAACTTTTGAGGTTCTGGTTTTTAACCTTCCACCTAACCTCATCTATTCACTCTGTAAAGCCTTAATCATTTCCCTCACTATGTCAGTGTGTATCAATGTGCACAATAACTTGCAATTTCTCCCACTCCCATTTAGCAGTAAGCATTTTGAGATGGCTTTAATCCTGGCACCAGGAAAGTACCATACTATCCGCGATTCACACTCACTGGGGGTCGCAGAATCTCCTGTCTCCGCCTGAGATAGGAGAGTCCCCTTTAACAATTATTCTTTTAATATTTGTCAAAACCTGCCGGACACTAAGATTCATTCTTAGTGCCCAAGATCTGACTGTCTCTTCTGTTTCCCGTTGAGAGACTATCCTTTCTAATGGTACTCGAAACTGAGAAGATGTTTGGGAGAGGAATAGCTACAGGAGACCTCTGCACAGCCTTCTTCCCATTGCTGACAGTCAGCTATCTATCTGACTGATTCTGCTGTGTAATCACTTCTCCAAATCTCTGAGAAATCTAACTCTGTGTCTCTTGTGTGTCCTTGCTATCCTCCAGTCTTCTGGCACTACTCCTGTAGACAACGAGGACATAAAAATCAAGGCCAATGGCTCTGCAATCTCCTCCCTAACATTGAGGCTTACGTCATATATGTAAAATAATCTGGACAGAGTGGATGTTGGGAGGAGAGGCAAGGACCTGAGGGCGCAGCCTTAGAATAAAGGGAAGGCCCGATAGAATGGAGAGAAGGAGCAAGGTATTCAGCCAGAGAGTGGGGAATCTCTGGAATTCACAGCCACAGAAGGCTGTGGGGGCCAGGACATTGAGTGTATTTAACACAGAGGTCGATAGGTTCTTGGGGATCAAGGGTGGTAGGGAGAAGGGGGGGAGAATGGGGTTGAGAAACTTCTCAGCCATGATTGAATGGCACAGCATAGTCATTGGGCCAAATGGCTTCATTTCTGCTCCTATGATCTTGTTGTCTAAACTACCTTTCTTTACCCAAAGAGTTAGTATTATGCTCACAAAAAATAAGAGTTACAAAGAGATCAAACGTACAGACCTTAAAGAAAACCAACCATTGAGCTGACCAGTCAAATTAAAGTGAAAGTGACTCCTTTCAGGAGCAAGCTCTCAATCCTCTGAATTCAAACATGTTTCACTCCAAAGCCTTTCCAAAAGCTCTGCAGTTTGGACTAAAAAAAATCACATTCTTTTTGTGATTTTTGACTCTTTAAAAAAAACTAAAAATGAATCAAAATAAAATCTTCTATCAGTGAAATGGAATAATAGTAAGGAATCTCAAAGGACCTGGATCAGATTGCCAGTGGGCGGAGGAGTGGCAGATGGAGTTGAATTTAAATAAATATGAGGTACTGCACTTTTGAGAAAGCAAATCAGGGCAGGACTTGTACACTGAATTGTAAGATTGTGGGGAGTGTTGCTGAACAAAGAGACCTTGGAGTGCAGGTTCATAGCTCCTTGAAAGTGGAGTCGCAGGTAGATAGGATAGTGAAGAAGGTGTTTGGTATGCTTTCCTTTATTGGTCAGAGTATTGAGTGCAGGAGTTGGGAGGTCATGTTGCGCCTGTACAGGACATTGGTTAGGCCACTGTTGGAATATTGCGTGCAATTCTGGTCTCCTTCCTATCGGAAAGATGTTGTGAAACTTGAAAGGGTTCAGAAAAGATTTACAAGGATGTTGCCAGGGTTGGAGGATCTGAGCTACAGGGAGAGGTAAAACAGGCTGGGGCTGTTTTCCCTGGAGCGTCGGAGGCTGAGGGGTGACCTTATAGATGTTTACAAAATTATGAGGGGCATGGATAGGGTAAATAGACAAAGTCTTTTCCCTGGGGTGGGGGAGTCCAGAACTAGGGGCATAGGTTTAGGGTGAGAGGGGAAAGATATAAAAGAGACCTAAGGGGCAACTTTTTCACACAGAGGGTGGTGCGTGTATGGAATGAGCTGCCAGAGGAAGTGGTGGAGGCTGGTACAATTGCAACATTTAAGAGGCATTTGGATGGGTTTATGAATAGGAAGGGTTTGGGGGGATATGGGCTGGGTGCTGGCAGCTGGGACTAAACTAGATGAGGATATCTGGTCGGCGTGGACAGGTTGGACGAAGTGTGTGTGTCTGAGGTGTCAAGTATATCTCTGTGACACTAAGTAAATCTAGAAATAAGGCCATATCGCAGGAGCAGCTGCAAGATCCATGCTTCTGTCAGTACACTGGCTTAGAATCAAAAATATGAATATATAAAATAAAATCGCCAACATAGATTGAGCTGGAGAGATACCAGGCGCTACGTCAAGGTACTGGATTGCCTAGGCTTGTACACGCTGGAAGTTAGAAGGACTGGGGTTCATCGCACTGAAACATATAAAGTCCTGGTGGGACTGGACTGGCTAGATATGGGAAAGAATATTCCTGATGTTGGGAAAGTCCAGAACGAGGGGTTGCAGTCTAGGAAGAAGGGGGAGGCCATTCAGGACAGAGATGAGGAAGAATGTCTTCCCTCAGGGAGTTGGGAACCTGTGGAATTCTCTCCCACAGGAAGCTACAGGGGCCAGTTCGTTAGATACATTCAAGAGGGAGTTGGAGGTGGGCCTTGTGGGTAAGGGGATCGAGGGCCTTGGGGAGAGGGTGGGCATGGGATACTGAGATTGTATCCTACGAAATTGGGGACAGCCTCAAAGGGCCGAATGGCCTGTTGCTGCTCTGATTTTCTATGTCCTTGTGTTTAACACCACTGAGTATAACTTTATAACTGTACAGGTAATAGATCTCTGACTATCACTGAGTATAACTTTATAACTGTACAGGTAATAGATCTCTGACTATCACCGAGTATAACTTTATAACTGTACAGGTAATAATCTCTGACTATCACTGAGTATAACTTTATAACTGTACAGGTAATAATCTCTGACTATCACTGAGTATAACTTTATAACTGTACAGGTAATAATCTCTGACTATCACTGAGTATAACTTTATAACTGTACAGGTAATAATCTCTGACTATCACTGAGTATAACTTTATAACTGTACAGGTAATAGATCTCTAACTATCACCGAGTATAACTTTATAACTGTACAGGTAATAATCTCTGACTATCACCGAGTATAACTTTATAACTGTACAGGTAATAATCTCTGACTATCACCGAGTATAACTTTATAACTGTACAGGTAATAATCTCTGACTATCACCGAGTATAACTTTATAACTGTACAGGTAATAATCTCTGACTATCACCGAGTATAACTTTATAACTGTACAGGTAATAATCTCTGACTATCACCGAGTATAACTTTATAACTGTACAGGTAATAATCTCTGACTATCACCGAGTATAACTTTATAACTGTACAGGTAATAATCTCTGACTATCACTGAGTATAACTTTATAACTGTACAGATAATAGATCTCTGACTATCACTGAGTATAACTTTATAACTGTACAGATAATAGATCTCTGACTATCACTGAGTATAACTTTATAACTGTACAGGTAATAATCTCTGACTATCACCGAGTATAACTTTATAACTGTACAGGTAATAATCTCTGACTATCACCGAGTATAACTTTATAACTGTACAGGTAATAATCTCTGACTATCACCGAGTATAACTTTATAACTGTACAGGTAATAATCTCTGACTATCACCGAGTATAACTTTATAACTGTACAGGTAATGGATCTCTGACTATCACTGAGTATAACTTTATAACTGTACAGGTAATGGATCTCTGACTATCACTGAGTATAACTTTATAACTGTACAGGTAATGGATCTCTGACTATCACTGAGTATAACTTTATAACTGTACAGGTAATGGATCTCTGACTATCACTGAGTATAACTTTATAACTGTACAGGTAATGGATCTCTGACTATCACTGAGTATAACTTTATAACTGTACAGGTAATAATCTCTGACTATCACTGAGTATAACTTTATAACTGTACAGGTAATAGATCTCTGACTATCACTGAGTATAACTTTATAACTGTACAGGTAATAGATCTCTGACTATCACCGAGTATAACTTGATAAGTGTGGATGTACGTTTGCTTGCTGAGCTGGAAGGTGTGTATTCAGGCGTTTCATCACCATACTAAGGACCGTCTGCAGTGAGCCTCCGGATACAGCACTGCTGGTGTCGCCCGCTTTCTAGTTATATGTTAGGGTTTCCTTGGGTTGGTGATGCCATTTCCTGTGGTGATGTCATTTCCTGCTCTTTTTCTCAGGGGGTGGTAGCTGGGGTCTAACTCGATGTGTTTGCTGATAGAGTTCCGGTTGGAATGCCATGCTTTTTAGAATTCTCGTGCGTGTCTCTGTTTGGCTTGTCCTAGGATGGATGTGTTATCCCAGTCGAAGTGGTGTCCTTCCTCATCCATATGTGAGGATACTAGTGAGAGAGGGTCATGTCGCTTTGTGGCTAGTTGATGTTCATGTATCCTGGTGGCTAGTTTTTTGCCTGTTTGTCCAATGTAATGCTTGTTACGGTTCTTGCAGAGTATTTTGTAAATGACATTAGTTTTGCTTGTTGCCTGTGTAGGGTCTTTCAAGTTCATTAGCTGCTGTTTTAGTGTGTTGGTGGGTTTGTGGGCTACCATGATGCCAAGGGGTCTGAGTAGCCTGGCAGTCATTTCCAAGATGTATTTGATACAGGGAAGAGTGGTTAGGGTTTCTGGACGTGTTCTGTCTGCTTGTTTAGGTTTGTTGCTGAGAAATTGGCGGACTGTGTTCATTGGGTACCCATTCTTTTTGATTACACAGTATAGGTGATTTTCCTCTGCTCTGCATAGTCCCTCTGTGCTGCAGTGTGTGTTGGCTCGTTGAAATAATGTTCTGATGCAGCTTTGTTTGTGGGTGTTGGGATGATTGCTTCTGTAGTTCAATATTTGGTCCGAAACAATATGAGAGGAATCCTTCAAGACCATTTCATAATCCTCTATAAGGTCACCCCTCAGCCTCTGACGCTACCAGCCCAAAGAAAGCCAAACACATAACTAGAAAGTGGGCTACACCACCAGTGCTTCATCCGGAGGCTCACTGACAATGTTACCTGGTAACATCCAGAACCTCAGGCTCAGCTACAAATCTGCTCAAAACTTTATAACTGTGGGGCTAATGGATCTCTTTTACCCTGTTCCCAGATCTCAGCAAATGTCTTTCTGCCCGACAGAAACTAGAGGCACAGGTGACTGAAAACACCATTGTTAAAGAGGTGAGTATGTGCTGTGTCAGTCCTTCACACTGTCCGGGGGGGGTCACTGTGATCTCAGTGCTTGGCCTCACTCTGTCCTGACCTTTACAGAGTACCCACGGTGCTGAGACGGGCTGTGTTCCCACGTGTCGATCCCTCGTCATGCCGACGGGATGGGGGGGTGGGGGGCGCTGGGTGTGTGCTTGTTGCTTTGTCCTAATTCTCATTCCGTCTTTCCCTTGTCCCTCAGGAACTGGATCTCTTGGAGTCCACGAACACGGTGTTCAAGCTGGTTGGCCCCGTTCTGGTGAAACAGGGCCTAGATGAAGCCAAGCTGACAGTAGCCAAGCGATTGGATTATATCAACGGGGAAATGTGAGGGAGTGAGGCAGTGACAGTGCACCTGCACACGTTTCCATTAGGCTCCCTCCTTACTCTCCGACAACAGACTCATCCTCACAGTCTTTGTAACTACCTCGACATCGCCGACTCCCACCTTACAGCATGCAAACAGGCCCTTCGGCCCAACGTGTCCATGCTGCCTACTAGTCCCATCTGGTCCAATTCCCTCCATACCTGACCCATCCATGTTCCTCAGTCTAGATTATAGTGTGGCTGGAAAAGCACAGCAGGTCAGGCAACATCCGAGGAGCAGGAAAAGCAACATTTCGGGCAGAAGTCCTTCGTCGGGAACGTCGATTTTCCTGCTCCTCGGATGCTGCCTGACTGGCCGTACCCACTTCTACCATCCATGCACCTGTCTATATGTTTCTGACAATGACAATATTGTACTCCCCTCCACCACGACCGCGGCAGCCTGTTCCAGACATTCCCCCCCCCCCCGTGTAAAAGGAATTGTCCCTTTGATATCTCTCCCCTCTCACCTTTAACCTACACTGTCCAGTGTTAGATTCTGCTCCCACCCCCACCCTGGGGAAAAGCACTTGGCTAACTCCCTTATCTCTGCCTGTTATGATTTGATAGACCTCAGCAGGATAACCCCTCTGTTTTCTACCCCCCCCCCCCAAAAGCAGTATTATGTGTATGTTCTCTCTGAAGCTTCTGATTGGGAGAGGCTGGGCTGGGAGGTGGCGCAGAGGGGGCTGGTCATCCTGAACCACTTTGGGGGGGGGGGGGGCGGGTTTCAGATCCACCAGGGCTGCTGGTGACATTTGAACTCAGTAAAATCTGAACTTAAACCTCCACTCGTGACACCCAGTGTCGATTGTCATGGAATCAATGAATCTCTAATGTCCTTTAGGATTTGGAAACCTGCCATCCTTACCTGGTGAGGCTGACCCGTGACTCCAGACCCGCAGCGACGAGGCAGAATCTTCACCCGGCAATTTGGGATGGGCACCAAACGCTGACCTAGCCAGCAACAGTTGCCAACAGATGAAGGGGAGAGCTCTTCACCCTGCCGTCATCGGTCTGAGCTGCCTGCCTCCTGTCAGAGTGACACCGCGATATCAGAGATACGCTCCCCCCTTGTCACTGTCACTGTGTCTGGAGCCTCTGAAGTGGTGAACTCCTTCCTTACACCCCCGCCCCCCCCCCCCCTCACCGAGCCCACCGTCCTCCAGCCTCGTCTTTCTGACCAGTGGAACAGGCCCGGGAGCAGAGGAGATGGTTCCCTCCCTCTCCCTGTCGGATCTGTCTCCGTTTTGACAGATTGGGAACAAACTGCTCCTGCCTCCACAGGGAGTGTTTCCGAATGATTTGCAGCATCTGTTGCTTCCTCCTCCTTTTCGACATTGGTGAGGCCACTGCTGGAATATTGCGTGCAGTTCTGGTCTCCCTCCTATGGGAAGGATGTTGTGAAACTTGAAAAGGTTCAGAAAAGATTTGCAAGGATGTTGCCAGGGTTGGAGGGTTTGAGCTGCAGGGAGAGGCTGGGGCTCTTTTCCCTGGAGCGTCGGAGGCTGAGGGGTGACATTATACAGGTTTATAAAATCACGAGGGGCATAGATAGGGTAAATAGACAAGGGGTTTTGCCTAGGGTAGGGGAGTAGAGAGCATAGCTTTAGGGTGAGAGGGGAAAGATATAAAAGGGACCTATGGGGCAACTTTTTCACCCAGAGGGTGGTGTGTGTATGGAATGAGCTGCCAGAGGATGTGGTGGAGGCTGGTACAATTACAACATTTAAGAGGCATTTGGATGGGTATATGAATAGGAAGGGTTTGGAGGGCTATGGGCCAAACACAGGCAAGTGAGACTCATTTAACTTGGTCAGCATGGATGTGTTGGGCCGAACAGTCCGTTGCATGTTGTATAACACTATAATAGGGCAGCACAGTGGCTCAGTGGTTAGCCCTGCTGCCTCCCAGCGCCAGGGTCCCAGGTTCGATTCCAGCCTCGGGTGACTCTCTGTGTGGAGTTTGCACATTCTCCTTGTGTTAAAGATGAGGAGGAATTTCCCCTCTCTCCCTGAGGGGAGTGAATCTGTGGGATTCCGTACTGCAGAGGGCTGTCGAGGTGGGGCCATTCAGTATATTCAAGGCTGAGAGAGAGAGGAAGGGAATCGAGGGAAAGGCTGGAAAGTCGGGTTGAGGATGGTCAGATCAGCCTCAGTCTGACTGAGTGGCAGAGCTGACTTGATGGGCTGAATGGCCTCCTCCCATTCCTCTCTGTCACTGATTGACAGGTTCAACCCCAGGGCAGTTAGGGAGAGCTCTGACAACCACAAGGAACTGCTGTTGACTTAGAGTCATAGAGATGTACAGCATGGAAACAGGCCCTTCGGTCCAACCCGTCCATACTATCCCAGATATCCCAACCCAATCTAGGCCCACCTGCCAGCACCTGGCCCATATCCCTCCAAACCCTTCCTATTCATATACCCATCCAGATGCTTTAGGTTTCATTTATATCTTTCCCCTCTCACCTTAAACCCATGCCCTCTAGTTCTGGACTCCCCGACCCAAGGGAAAAGACTTTGTCTATTTATCCTATCCACGCCCCTAATTATTTTATAAACCTCTATAAGGTCACCCCTCAGCCTCCGACGCTCCAGGGAAAACAGCCCCAGCCTGTTCAGCCTCTCCCTGTAGCTCAAACCCTCCAACCCTGGCAACATCCTTGTAAATCTTTTCTGAACCCTT
>NC_057746.1:25350446-25354411 GCF_004010195.1 Chiloscyllium plagiosum | reverse complement strand
TTACCGCCCTTCTTAAACAGTGGCACCACATTAGCCAACCTCCAGTCTTCCGGCATCTCACTTGTACTATCAATGATACAAATATCTCAGCAAGAGGCCCAGCAATCACTTCTCCAGCTTCCCACAGAGATCTCAGGTACACCTGATCAGGTCCTGGGGATTTATCCACTTTTATGCATTTCAAGACATCCAGCACTTCCTCCTCTGTAATATGGACATTTTGCAAGATGTCACCATCTATTTCCCTACAGTCTATATCTTCCATGTCTTTCTTCTCAGTAAACACTGATACAAAATACTCATTTCGTATCTCCCCCATCTGCAGCTCCACGCACATTTGTAAAAACCCTTTGGATCCCCCTTAATTCTATTTGCCAACACTATCTCATGTCCCCTTTTTGCCCTCCTGATTTCCCTCTTAAGTATACTCCTACTGCCTTTATACTCTTCGAAGGATTCACTCGATCTCTCCTGTCTGTACCCGACCAGGAGAAAGTGAGGACTGCAGATGGTGGAGCTCCGAGTCGAGAGTGTGTTGCTGGAAAAGCACAGCAGGTCAGGCAGCATCCAAGGAGCAGGAGAATCGATGTTTAGGGCATAAGCCCTTCTTCAGGAAGCCCTCCTCCTGCTCCTTGGAGGCTGCCTGACCTGCTGTGCTTTTCCAGCACCACACTGTCTATACCTGACATTTGCTTCCTTTTTCTTAACCAAACCCTCAATTTCTTTACTCATCCAGCATTCCCTATACCGACCAGCCTTCCCTTTCACCCTGACAGGAATATACTGTCTATCGATTCTCTAACCTCATTTCTGAAGGCTGAGGCGTTAGGCAATGTTGGATTAGTGAAGAAGCGAGAGGGATTGAGAGATGGGAGAGAGAGGGTGGGCTGCGGTGATCTGAGGATTGAACGTGCAGGGTTTGAGAGTGGGAGGTAAATGTAGGACAGTCAGAGACACCTCTATGGCTGGTCAGCTTAGGTTTGCCAGTGATACCGCTGACCGTTAACAGAGGCCATGACTGCTCTCCGCATCCCACTAGCGCCAGGTCAGACCTGATCCAGAGCCTGGCAGGTTGAGAGTGGTCCTGTTGAGTGACCGTGAATGAAGCTCACCCTCCAGTCGAGGGATCACTGACCCCTTCCTCCTGGCCCCTCGCTGGGGTCTCCTCACCATTGACCCCTGACCTTCAGTAACTCCACGCTCTACCCCCCCCCCCCCCCCCCCCCCCACTGCAGCACATTCACAGAGTTTGTCCCTGGGATGGCGGGATGTCCAACGTTTAGAGACTGGGGTGGTATTCTCTGGTGTTTAAGTGAATGAGGGAGAGGCCTCACTGCAACGTACAAGGCCCTGAGGGGGTTTGACTGGGGAGATGCTGAGGGCTCAATGCTGCACATCTTCTCCCATTGAGTCCCTTCAAGGTTGGGACGGACAGATTCCTGGTGTCTCAGCGAGTCCGGGCAGCTGGGAAGGGGCGGGTAATTGAAGCTCAGGACGAGCCAGGGGCAGAGCAGGTCCGGCCGGCTCCCCCCTCCGTCCTCCGTCCCCCGGAACCACCACCTTCCTCTCACTGACATCCTTGTGTCTTGTTTTGTTCCAGAAAACGATATGAAGGACAAATCAAGGAGCTCGAGAAGGGGACAGAGCAGCAGCGAGAAACCATGGCCAAGTTACAGCACCATTTCCAGAAAGCACAGGGCAAGACCCCCATTAAAGTGTGAACTCAGCCTCCCCACCCTGCCCCTGTCCCCCTCCCCACCCTGCCCCTGTCCCCCTCCCCAGCTCCTCGCTCACATCCTTCAGCCTTGACCTTGGAGGGCTGTCTCTCCCACCACCCACAAGGAATGGGCCTGAGCAGCTGATTACGTTGAAAGGGTTCATGGCTGGGTGGGGTTTTTTGGGGGTGGGGGGGGGTGTTTCTGAACCTCAGGAAGGATGGCTTGCTGTGTTCCCACTCACTGGGATCGATCGGACTGACTCTCAACGCGTGACATTGTAGCGGCGCCTGGATTTTCCTGAATCTGACCGAAATAAAGCTGCCCTTCCCTGAGGCTGCTGTGGTTTCTATCGGGGTTTGACGGTTTGCTGGAGGTTCGGCTGATTGTGAATGGGCTGCACGGTGGCTCAGGGGTTAGCGCCCGGGACCCGGGTTCGATTCCAGCCTCAGGCGACTGACTGTGGGGAGTTTGCACGTTCTCCCCGTGTCTGCGCGGGTTTCCTCCCACAGTCACAAAGATGTGCAGGTTAGGGTGAATTGGCCATACTAAATTGCCCGTAGTGTTAGGTGTAGAGGAATGGGCCTGTGTGGGGGCAGGTCGGTGTGGACTTGTTGGGCCAAAGGGCCTGTTTCCACACTGGGGATTCTGAAAAATAAATCCTGCTCCAAGGGTGTCCTGGGTGAGCTAGATCAAGGGCGATGGGCAGAATGACCACCAACAGTGTTCAGTCTGTGGAGGGAGGGGGGGCTCCCCTGGTTGCTGTTAACCCATGAGAACAAAGAGCCCAGGGGTGTGGGTACATAGTTCCTCAAAAGTGGAGTCCCAGGTTGTTAGGAGAGTGAAGGAAGTGTTTGATTCACTTCCCTTTATTGGTCAGAGTATCGAGTACAGGAGTTGGGAGGTCATGTTGCGGCTGTACAGGACATTGGTTAGGCCACTGTTGGAATATTATGTGCAATTCTGGTCTCCTTCCTATCGGAAAGATGTTGTGAAACTTGAAAGGGTTCAGAAAAGATTTACAAGGATGTTGCCAGGATTGGAGGGTTTCATGGATAGGGTAAATAGACAAAGTCTTTTCCCTGGGGTGGGGGAGTCCAGAACTAGAGGGGTATAGGTTTAGGGTGAGAGGGGAAAGATATAAAAGAGACCTAAGGGGCAACATTTTCACACAGAGAGTGGTACGTGTATGGAATGAGCTGCCAGAGGAAGTGGTGGAGGCTGGTTCAATTACAACATTTAAGAGGCGTTTGGATGGGTACGTGAATAGGAAGGGTTTGGAGGGATATGGGTTCAATTAAATCTTCCTTTCAGTTTCCCAATTCTGTCGGTTCTCTGACCTTTTTTCCTTTGGGATCTTTCAGTCCACTGTAGGCACAGAGTGACTGGTTCACAGGTTGTAAAGTCTCTATGGTTATAAGCAACAATTTACAGCAACTGGGGGCAGAGAATGAACTGGCTGGCTTCACGTTTCTGCTGTTTTACTGGAGACAAATCCGGAGCCGGTCCCCACCCAGAGAGCCAGAGGTTCCTCACTGTGCGGTTCATTCCCCCCACCACCACACGCATGTGGACACACACGCACACAGACAGGCTGCCAGCCACCCAGGAGCCAATCAAAAAGGTGCATCCACAGACCAATCAGTGAGCTGTTGCTGAATGAATCTCGTGCTGTTTCCACACTGATCAGGGACTTGGCTCTCTGTCTGTTTACACCGTCACTCCCCTGCCTACTGTTTGCAAAACAGCTGTGTAACCACAGCTTACAATGAGCTTCAGTGGCATTGGCCAAGTGGTATTATCACCAGAGACCCAGAGAATATTCGGGGGACCTGGGTTGAAATGCCACCATGAGAGATGGGATGGTGCAATTTGAGTTCTGGAAGAACCCACTGATGATCATGAAGCCATTTTTGGAAAAGCCATTTTTGGAAAAGCCATCGGGTTCATGCCTGGCCTTCTGGGAAGAAAGCTGCCATCCTCACCTGGCCTGGCCTACATGTGACTCCAGACCCACAGCTAAATGGGGAACTTGTAACGGCCCTCTGGGGATGGAATAGAAATGCTGCTTATGCAGTGACACCCTCGACCCAGGAATCAATTTAAAAGAAATGTTATCTGTTATATGGTCCCTTTCTTGGCTACTTTACAAGGAAACAGATTCCAGTTACCCTCAGTAACCCACCCCCTCCTTCCCCCCCCCCGTACACCCCCCCCCCCCCACCTCGGACTCAATCACAGGGAAACAGA
>NC_057746.1:25347403-25349572 GCF_004010195.1 Chiloscyllium plagiosum | reverse complement strand
TAAACCTATGCCCTCTAGTTCTGGACTCCCCCACCCCAGGGAAAAGATTTTGTCTATTTATCCTATCCATGCCCCTCATAATTTTGTAAACCTCTATAAGGTCACCCCTCAGCCTCCGACACTCCAGGGAAAACAGCCCCAGCCTGTTCAGCCTCTCCCTATCGCTCAGATCCTCCAACCCTGACAACATCCTTGGGAATCTTTTCTGAACCCTTTCAAGTTTCACAACATCCTTCCTATAGAGGGAGACCAGAATTGCATGCACTATCTAGTCCCATTTGCCAGCACTGGGCCCATATCCCTCTAAACCCTTCCCATTGATGTGCCTATCAGGATGCCTTTGCAATGCTGGAATTGTACCAGCTTCCACCACTTCCTCTGGCAGCTCCAAAGATGCACCACCCTTTGCGTGACAGTCAGCATCCTTTTCCCCCAGAGATGAAATGTCTATTCTAGTGGGGCATGCATTTATAGGTGAAAGGGAAAAGTTCAAAGGAGATGTGAGGGGTAAGGTTTTTACACAGAGGAACCTGCTGCCAGACGTGGTGGTGGAATCAGATACAATAGGGGCAGTTAAGGGACTGTTAGATAAGCAGATGAATATGTGAGGAACGGAGGGATATGGACCAAGGACAGGCAGAAGGGATTAGTTTAATTTGGCATCATATTAGGCACAGCACAGTGGGCTGAAGGCCTGTTCCTGTGCTGTTCTATGTTCAGTGTTCTCCTGTGGATGAGAAGGTGGGACACTGTGAGGTTCTCCAGCTTGCCAGGAGGAACAGAGGAGCGGAATATTATTTAAATGGAGAAAGACTGCAGGGAACCGCGGAACAGAGGGATTTGGGAATCCCCATCCATGAATCACAAAGGAAGCCAGCATCCACATTCAGCAGGAAATAGGGAAGGGAACTGGAATGTTGTGGGTATTTATTTCAAAGGGAATAAAAGTGGGGAAACAAGCTCAGCAGGTCTGACTGCATCTGTGGAGAGAAAGCAGAGTGATGGGCTGAATGGCCCCCTCGTGTCCCGCTGGCGTGGGGAGGATGGTGAACTGCAGCCACTCTGCAGCCTGACTGGGACAGACTGGAGGGAGAGAGAGTTTCCTGTTACAGTGAGGGACTGAAATCTGAGCCGCGTCTCTCTGTACAGTCACCACTGCAGCAGCTGTTACTGCTGTCTCTCGGCTGGTTGTGGTTTGGAGCTGATCAGGAAGAGGACATTCTCTCTGTCAGTAGAGAATTGTCCAAACATCTCCACAGTGGGGGGGAAAGAGAGAGGGAGAGAGAGAGACTGGGTGAGAGACAGGGAGGGGGGAGGAGAGTGTGTGTGTGAGAGAGAGAGAAGACAGAGATGGTTTTGGGAGGGGGGGGTGTGTAGGAGAGAGAGGGAGGAGGAAGGGGAGACAGAGAGCCAGGGGTGGGGGAACAGGGAGGGGAGAGTGTGTGTCTGTCTGTGTCGGTCTGTGTCTGTGTATTTGGTCCCATTGACTGTCTCTGGTTCATGTTTGACAGCAGCTGTTCATGTGGTTGTCAGGATCTTTAGTTTTCACAAAGCAGAGGAGGCTGTTCGGCCCTCTGACCTGTTCTACCATCCAAGGCTGATCAAGGCCCTAACTCCACCTACCTGCCTTGAGCCCATATCCTTTATCCCTTTGTTTAACAAGCGTATACAATAATGGTGGATCCAGCATCTGCTGCTGTCTGTGGGAGGGAGTCTGAAACCTCTCCCGGCCTTATTGTGTGTGGGAGAGCTTCCCAACATCTCTCCCTGAACCCTCTGCGCCCACATTCTCAAGGCTCTGCCCCCAAGCGCTGGAATCCCCAAAGAGTTGCTCTTTCTCTAACCCTGTCCTTTCCTGTTGTAATCTTGAAGACTGTGATCAGATCATGCCTTAACCTTCTAAGCCCCAGACAAAACCAGCCTTAATAGGATAATCACTTCACTCCTGAAGCCTGGGTGCTGTTGGTAAACACCCACCCTGCACTCTCTCTCTCTCTCTGTCTCTCTCGAGGAGGTAACCTTCCCTGAGATAACACATCCCACCCACAGCTCCTGGTTTGTGTCCTTCTGTTTCCACATCGGAATTTGGGCTCTCCTGGGTTGACTCTGGGGCAATCATCCTGACTCCAAGACAGCAGTGCCCATTTCCGCTCTGACCCCATCCCCACC
>NC_057746.1:25336533-25346903 GCF_004010195.1 Chiloscyllium plagiosum | reverse complement strand
ATACACTTTCTTGAATATTTTCATTTTGCACTCACCAGCGATCCATAAGAAAATACCAAAGTAAAAGTAAACCCTCACTGTGACTGAGAGGAGAATGCTGAGTGGTTTGCAAATGGACACTGATCAGTAGATGTTGTGCTGGGGAGAATGCAGTGGTTAATGATGATTGACTGTTAAATACCAACCATGTTTAGATTTCAAGCCAGGCAGGTTGGCTGTGTTTGGTCTCGACTGAACCCTGAGAAATGAACCATTGAATAGCTGAGGATCATTTGCAGAGCGGTCTGAGGTTACTCTGTATTGATCGATCTGTTACAGTGTGGTCTCAGGGTACTCTGTATCAATTGGTCTGTTAGAGTATGGTCTGAGGATGCACTGTATTGATCAAGGTGTTATAGTGCAGCCTGGCTGCACTCTGTATTGATCGTTCCGTTACAGTGTGACCTGAACGTACCCTGTATTGATTGATCTGTGGTCTGACTGTACTTTGTATCTATCAGTGTATTACAGTGCAGTCTGAGTGTACTCTGTATTTCGACATTTCGGGCAGGAGCCCTTCATCAGGAATGAAGGGCTTGTTCCTGATGAAGGACTCCTGTACGAAACATTGATTTTCCTGCTCTTTGGATGCTGCCTGACCTGCTGTGCTTTTCCAGCAACACTCTAATCTTGACTCTGATCTCCAGCATCTGCAGTCCTCACTTTCACCTGTACTCTGTATTTATCAATGTATTACAGTGCAGTATGAGGGTACTCTGTATTGATCGATCTGTTACATTGCGGTCAGACTGTATTCAGTGTCAATTAATCTGTTACAGTGAAGTATGAGGGAACTCTGGATTAATTGATCTGTGACAGTACAGTATGGGGGTACTCTGTATTGATCGATCTGTTACAGTGTGACCTGAATGTACCCTGAATTGATCGATCTGTTGCAGTGTGCTTTGACTGTGCTCTGCATTACAGTGCAGCCTGAGGGAATTCTGTATTGATTGGTGTGTTACAGTGCGGTCTGACTGTACTCTGTGTTGAGCGATATATTCCAGTGCATTCTGAGGGTACTCTTGTTGCACAGTTGGGTAAAGTAATTGTGGATTGGAAGGCAGGATGTTAGAATTTGGTGTTTGGAAAAAGTGGTGTTTGTAAAAGGCTAGTGGGGGAAAGCATTGTATGGTCCCTTTAAAAGATGTGCTTTTACTGTGCTTAGAGATTGAAATGGATGTCTGTGAAAGCAGCTTGAAAGTTTGCACAGAGAGCACCTGAATTGAAACATTTCTATCGAAAGGCCATACATTTAGCAGGCCAAGCTGTGGTTTTTAGCAAGACAACAGGCTTTTGAATTTAACCGATCAATTTTAACCAGACCCTTAGGTACCAAAATGCCTATCAAATTTAAATCTGATGGCTTTAACAACCTAGGACCAATCCGATTGTAAAACTATTGATAGGTCATCAAGGGTATAAAAGAAGGGGGCAGTTGGAAAATCAGCTGAGCTAACCAACACCAAGCGAGAGATAACAGCTCTTAGCTCTTAGAGAAAGCACCATCTTGTGACAACGGTACCAACGATGGAGAAGGCAGAGAACATTCTGGAAGACGTAACCTGGCTTAAATTTCAAGAGATTAAATTCTTTTCTTTCTCATATGAGTGCGGTCTGACTATACTCTGTATCGATCGATCTGTTACAGTATACTCCCAGGCTACTCTGTATCAATCGAACTGTTATAGTGCGGTCTGAGTGTACTATATCAATCAATCTGTTTTAGTGATGTCTGGCTTTATTCTATCAATTGATATGATTCAGTGTGGTCTCAGGAAACTCTTATCAATCAATCTGTTACAGTGCAATCTGAGCAACTGTCTATCAATCAATCCGTTACAGTGCAGTCTGAGGGAATTCTGTATTGATCATTCTGTTGCAGTGCGGTCTGCCTTTACCCTGTATCAACCGATCTGTTACGGCGCAGTCTGAGGGAACTCTGTATTGACCGTTCTGTTACTGTTGGTATAAAGCACAGGTTGACACCCCCTGCTGCACACTCTGAAAACTAAAAACGAAATACACAGAGGGGAGCAACACACCATATAATCTGTAGAAGGGGTGTGAAAAGTGGTGTAGCCTGCCTTTCAACAACTTCTGGTGGTAAAGTAAAATAAATCCCTGACACTCAATTTAAAATCAACAAGTAACAATTTAGTTATCTAACTCTAACAGTGAACAAATTAACAGGTAACAAACAGAATAAATCCCTTCTAACTTCTAACTATTCCCAAATACAGCAAGATTCTAATGGTGTGCTGTTCCAATAAATAGAAGTCTCACTTCTATAAAAACAAATAAAATTTAGTCTACCAGAATTAGAGCCAGGTTAAATGTCTTCCAGAATGTTCTGCGCCTTCTCCGTCGATTTTTTTTTGGTCAGGAATATTAACTAGTTGTGCCGTTGGTCCAGTGTTTTATTTAGACGGTGCTCTCTCTAAGATATAGAGGCTCTTGCAGATGGCATTTAGCTCTGCTGATTTTCCAATTTCCCCCTTCGTTTATACCCTTGATGACAGACCAATAGTTATACAATTGGATTGGTCCTAGGTTGCCAAAACCATCAGATTTAAATTTGATAAGGTTTTGGTATCTAAGGGCTTGTTTCAAATTGATTGGCTAAATTCAAAAAGCTGTGGTCTTGCTAAAAATGCTGCTTGGTCTTCTAACTGTACAGCCTTTTGATACAAATGTTTCAATTGACTGCAGACCTATCAACTCTTCCTTAGTTAATTTTAAAGGCCCTCTTGCTTTGCATCCAAATATCAATTCAAATCACATAAACTGAGTCGATTGATTTGGAGTATCTCTGATAGCAAATAGTATAAATGGGGTACCTTTACCCCAATCATTTACATAACGCTGGCAATAAGCCCTCAACATGGTCTTTCAGGCCTGATAGGCGAAAGTGAGGACCACAGATGCTGGAGATCTGAGTCAAGATTAGAGTGGTGCTGGAAAAGCACAGCAGGTCAGGCAGCATCCGAGGAGCAATGGGGGGAGGGGAAATGAACAAGCTGGTGAAGTCCACATCGATGCCATGGGATTGAAGGGTTCCGAGGCGGAAGATGAGGCGTGCTGCCTCTAGGCGTCGGGTGGTAAGGGAGTGGCAATTAAGGAGACCCAGGACCTGCATGTCCTCGGCAGAGTGGGAGAGGGAGTTGAAATGTTCAGACACGGGGCGGTGGGTTTGTTGGTGTAGGCATCCCAGAGATGAAGCACTCTGTGGAAAATAAAGAACATGAAAGCATGGGCAGGGTTAAAGCATGAAGACCACTGGGAAGCAGGGTGGGATAACCACAGTGGAACGCTCTTACACCAATTAGCAGAGTAAGGTTAAGGCTGAAAGGTCACTATGGCGAGATGAGATAACTCAAGTAATAAAGCAAGTTTTGCCGTTAAGTATTATTATGACAGGATTGGGACCATAAATATTTGGGACATGACATTAAAATATCTAATTAATAGTTAGTAGAGTCAGCTTGAGACAGGAGACTTTTGTAACAGATGGAATAGCTAAATATCTATCATGACAGGTTAGTCTGGAATGGAAGATCACTGTAGCAGAGTTAGCAATAAATATCTAACCGTGACATTAGAATAACATTAAGTAGAATGTACAACTAAAGAGATAATGGGAACTAACATCAGTGGTTTATTGTGTAGCTAGAGTGAGGCACTTTGATTAATATAGTTAGACATGCTGATAAGCTAACAGAAACATGATAAAAAAGGATATAAAAATCCACGGACCCTGAGGTTTGGGGGAATTCGAGAATCTGCTTTCTCAGTGTCACAGTTTTTTGTTTGCAAATAAAAGACCTACTTCTTGAAGAACTCTCTGTGTCTCCTGGTGGTTCTCTATATTTTCTCCCCAACAAATTTGGCGCTGCGAGCAGGGCCGTGCAGAGACCTACCTGGACAGGGGGTGGCAGTAACAGGGCGCTTCTTGGTCCACCGGGGGACTCCCGAGACTGACAGAATCAGGATACCCAACAAAAAAAAGGTGAATTTGGGCTATATTCCGTTGACTTCGAGTGGTCCTTGGGGACTCAGAGGTGCGGGAACCTGCGGGAGGATCTCTCCAATCCAAGATCCAAAGGCGAGGGGTAAATTGCTGCTGAAGGAGATGTGGCGAATTGGTCAAGAAAACTGCGCACTGGGGTAAGGGGTGAGTAAGAATAGAAAGTAGCAAAAATTCCACATGGTGTATGTAAGACCCTCTAGATAGATAGGGCAGAAATATAAGACCCTCTAGATAGATAGGGCAGAATAAGTAAGGGGAAACTGTTTTACTGGAAGCCCTGATAGACCTGCTTAGAAAGCTGGCAAATTGGTAGTGGATAATTAAAAGTGAAAATAGCAGAGAATAGTCATAGTGTTAGAGTGTTACTAGACTGTTAAATGTTTTAGATAAGGCCTGTAGGATAATTAGACTTTTGGAAATGAACAAAGGGTCTGTTTAAGTAAGACTCTGGCTGACAGCAATTGATTTATAGCAGGGATTTTGGCTATTTGCAGCAAACGTGTGTGTGTGTGGTTTAGAAATTGATAGATTGGTAAGGGACAATTGTAAGTTATAAAGTTAGGAATTGCTTATACTATCGAACAAAGCAATACCGGACTTGATTGGTATGAGGAAGTGATTTATGAGAGCAAAGATGAGAGCATTAGTTGGACTGAAATATATCATAAACTGGATAAAGGGACTGCAGTTGAGATACTGAGTAAGAAATTTCCAGTGGCAAGAAATGATATTGTAAAAAATTCTGAGAAATGGGAAAAAAGGACGAAGGATTTATTGACTAAATGGCCAAAAGAAGGTACCTTTAATATACATGTGTGCAATGAGATGGAAGGATTAATTTAGAATTAGAAGCTGAAAGAGAAATCTAAAAATAGAAACCAAAAGAGGTATCAGGAGATGGAAATACTGAAACTTTTCAGGAAAGAGGGTGAGGTGCTTGTCAGGCACCTGTGGTGACTAGGAAAGCTGCAAAAGAACAAGCTGAGCAGTTACGGGAAACAGAAAAGCAGGAATCAGTACCCCCTCTATCCCCAGATGTGGAGGAGTTGAATAGACCTCCTCCCTACTTGAATGAAGAAGCATTGAAGCAGTGTCCAGTAATAAAGGGAACAGTAGAAGTAGAGGGACAGTTAGAATGGGATAGAAGTGTAGAAGACAAAAATGAACTGAGGGAAAGAAGAGAAAGAGAGAAAAGGGACAGGTAGGAGCAAATGGAAGCTATACAACAAAAGCAGGAAAAGCTGAAACATGAGGTTAGTGTGCTGCATGGGCGAAGGGAACAAAAAGCAATTGAGGAATACTCATTGCAATATGAAAGGAGGGCTGAAGAGAAAAGCAGTGAAAGTGACAGAGAGCAAATAGAAAGGGAGGATGAGAGACAAGGAAAGAAAAAGGCCCCAGTAACTAAAGAATGGGAGGAATTAGAAATAGCATCGGACTCAGAGCCCAAGGGGGATTTATTGAGAAGTAGTGTTAATAAAGGGAAAAAGGACCAAGAGGGAAGGATGCTAGAGCTCCTTATAAAAGAGGGGAGAAACCCACAATACATTCCTTGGGGAACGTAGGATCTGGAAAGGCTGAAGAATGCACTGCCCAGTTTACATGAGGGAGCAGGAAAGTGGATCAGGACTTTTTGAAGATGAAACCACAGGGCAATTGTTGGCTAGAGGAGATTTGAAGGCACTGCTGGTGAGGTTGGTAGGACTCCCGAAGTTAAAGGAAATAATAGTCTGAACCCGCCTGAAAAATGCAGCAGACAATCCAATGATTGAAGGGGTCAGATGTATGGCAGGCCTTAAGAGACTGTTATCCACCTAAAATGGACCCACAGGCTCTGAGAGGGGATCTACTGGGAGAAAGTGAAAACCTGGCTGCCTACTTGGAGAAACAGTTAAAGAGGTGGAGGCTGGAAACAGAGCAAGACATAGAAAATCAGTTGCTGACCACAATGTCCTGAAATTCCATCACTGAGGTAATGCCCTCCCAAGTCAGGTCAAGGCTGGGGGAGGTGGTGGGTCTGACATCATCAATGAGCCACCAGGAATTTACAGATCACGTAGCTCATGCAGTTGAAAGGTTTCGAAAAGACAAAGAGAAATTGTCTGAACAGCAGGAGGAGGTGCAAAGGAAGCTGGCGCAAATGCAGCTCGAAGAGCTTAAATAGAAAGAAAAAGAGAAGGCTAAAAAGGTGTTGCCGGTAAGAACCGACACAGTAATCAACACTGGCGTGAACCAAGTGCCAGCGCAAGGGGGGTCCTATCAGGTAGCCAGACGGGGGCCAGAAAATCCCATGCCAGCAATGGAGGTTTTTAGAGAAGCTTTCCCACAGGTGACGTATCCGGGGCAGGGCAGATTTAAACAACAGCCTAAACAGAACTGGGGTCCCCAAGGACAGGGACCTAGGAATGGGGACTAAGGTAAATGATAAATAATCAGGCTCAAGAGGGGGCCAGAAATGATGTGCAGGGGACTTTAGGAGGAAGAGCCCTTATTGGACCGGGCCCTCTCTGCCCTACAGTCGGCCTAGATGGCAGGAATCCCCAGTGGTCACTTCCCAGACACCTACTGGCCCAGCAGGACCTGTTAACCTGAATGGGATGTGTTAGGGATGCCCTGAGAACCTGGGTGGGAAGGGGCACTACCCTGTAGTAGCATGGGAGGCTGGTCAAGAACCAGTAATACAAGTTGGTATAGAAGGGAGGCAGACATCGGTGATGATAGATATTGGAGCTACATACACTTGTGTACAGCTGTGGTATGTCTCTCACCTTCCCATGTCAAATAAATTTGTTAAAACTGTAGAGTTCTCAGGGAAATCACAGTTAACCCAATTTACAGCTCCAGTAAGATTAGAAATGAAAGGTAGGGAGATAGTTCTACCAATATTAGTGTCTAAAGAGACGCCAATTAACTTGTTAAGTAGAGATGCTTTACTACAGTTAGAGGTAAGATTGGAGTGCACACAATAGGGCTTGGTCATAGAAAAGGCCAATATACAATTAGCGATGCAAGAAGTTAAAGATGTGAATGTTTATTGGATAGAGGATATAGCAAGTGATATTCAAAACATTTGTGAACGTTTGTAGCTCAAGTTGAGGTTTATGGTGTAGGTTTGCTCACTGAGATGAAGGTTTGATATCCAGACGTTTCATTACCTGGCGAGGTAACATCCTCAGTGGCGACCTCCAAGTGAAGCAAAGCTGTTGTCTCCTGCTTTCTCAATAATAAGCAATAATGAGCAATTGGATGCATTACTAGCCACTTTGTGGTCACAGCATGATATGATGTAGGGAGAGTGAAATCAGTTAGCCCAGTGGAAATAGGCTGAAACCGGGAGCTGAGACTGTAGTGAAATTTCTGACGAATGAAGTTATCCTAAGGTTTGGTTTACCGTCAGAAATTAGTTCAGACAATGGGTCTGCCTTCATTCAGAAAGTAGTTAAGTTGATGTTGCAGTCTTTGAGAATCAAACAGAGGTTTGGGTGTGTGTATCATCCCCAGTCACAGGGTATGGTGGAAAGGATGAATGGGACATTGAAAGCCAAATTAAACAAGATCTGCGCAAGCACCGACCTTAATTGGGTTGATGTGCAGCCGCTGGCGCTAATGAGTTATTGCATGCAGACTAACCGCATGACCAATCTAACACCGCATGAGATGCTCACAGGTAGACCTATGCCAGTGCCAAGGTGGAGAGGCCCATACGAAGAGCCTAGCTTGGAGCGGTTAAGCTTAGACTTAAGCAATATAGGCAGCAGCTAACTATGATACATGAGAATATCCACCTGCAGGAAATACAAAGGGAACTAGCACCTGTTAATGGGGAAGGACCTACTACACCTGGGGATTGGGTTTATGTGCGGGTTTTCGAAGACGCTGGAATGAGCCGAGGACAGAGGGACCTTTCGTAGTGACTAAAACATCACCTACCGCCATCCAAGTAGAAAGACGACACATATGGTACCACCTTAATCATTGCACTAAAGCTCTCTCACTGGCACAAACTAACTCGAACACTGAGGTAAGGGAAGCTGAGGCCGAGGAACTTGGACACAAGCAGGCCACACAGGAGGCTAGTACCCCTCAGCAGGGTCCCGAACAAGGTACAGGTGAAGTTCCTGGGGATACTGATCATTCTAGACATGATGGTGATGGAGATGTGGAGCATAGTTCTCCTGGCAGCGGGGATGGGCAAGACGTGGGGGATGCCCCTGATACCCCCGTCTCTGATGCCAGGCCTCCATACTCAGACTTGGAGATCATTAACTGGACAGACCTGGACTGGTAATGCCAGGGTCACTCAGGCTGTGAGGCAAAGATGTATTAGAAGTGCAGACCTCGTTGCCCTAACATGGGTACGTGCCCGTGACAATCACTGGTATCAATGGGCAAACTATACAGCTGTAATGATGGCTAGACAGGACTGTTTCTTGTGTACTCAGGCAACCCCCTCATACTATGTTGTCCCTATGCCCTACAACTCGACCACCTGGACTCAATGGCATTTGCAGCACTCTAACCGACCTCTTAATCCAGATGATTCATCAGTTTACATTTTGGTGCCTCCTACTTCAGATCTCTACGTTCTATCAGCAGGATGATGTGGGCAGGCAGCAACTCCAACAGTGGTGAGGCTACAGTATCCCGTGGTCCGCCAGTCAGACTAATTACACATCCCCCGTGGTTGCTTTCAGTATACAGGAAGGGTTGAGTTTTGAATACTTTAAGCAAAATGGCTCCACACCAGTCGACTGTTTTAAGGGCCTCTGCAGGAATACGATTGAACGAGAGGTTGACAGCACATTTGGGGCTGTTTTAAATTCTCAACGCGTCCCACTGGCAGATACTTGGTGGCTGTGTGGTAAGAAAGGAGGGTTGTGCCCGACACTGCCCACTGACTGGAGTGGCAGCTGTGTCCGTGTAATGCTCCTACACGAGGTAGTTAGATCACCACACGTGCAGTTTGATGCTACATCACAGTCAGCTTTGCGCCGAACTCAGCGACGGTTCGGCGGTCCAACGGTCCAACGGTCGGATTGATAGCATAGGACAGCCAAGAGGAATTCCTAATGAGTTTAAGGCCCGCAATGGGATTACCGCGGGCTGGGAAGCTTTCATCCCAGTGACAGGGGTTAGCAAGAATGCTGAATGGATTAATTACATTTATTACAACCAGCAGAGATTTATCAATTATACTGATGATGCCCTTGTGGCCTTGGGAGAACTACCAAAATGCGACTACCAAAATGACATTGCAAAACTGACAGGCCTTAGATTTGATACTGGCAGAAAAGGCGGGGTTTGTGTGATGTTTGGGGAAATGTTGCCGTACCTTTGTACCTAACAACACTATCCCTGGGGGATCGTTTCCTAAAGCAATGGAAAAACTAAAGGACCTAAGACAGGAGCTAAAAGACAATGCGGGGTTTAGTGATCAGGCTTTTGATTGGCTGAATAATATATTAGGGTCTTGGGGAGCATGGTTTGTCAAGATTGGTCTTATTGTGGGTGTGGATTTGCTTGTTGCTGCCTTCATCTTTTGTTGTGCTTTACGTTTTATTAAGTCCTTTTTAGTTTGAGTCATGACACGGCAACTTGTGGTCATTTTAGCTACCCCAGGAAGTGCTTACTCCTCTGATGGAACCCACCGCTCTATTATGATGATCTAACAACTGACACGGTGCAAGGAATATGCCCACGTGGGGGCGGCGATGATACTTCTGAAGAACGCGCGGGTCTTAGATTGTGAGGGATCTTGGGTCTTTTTTCCTGTTCTGGTTATTGGAGATCACTATGGCGAGATGAGATAACACAAGTAATAAAGCGAGTTTCTCTGTTAAGTGTTATTATGACAGGATTGGGACCATAAATATTTAGGACATGACATTAAAATATCTAATTAATAGTTAGTAGAGTCAGCTTGAGACAGGAGACCTTTGTAACAGATGGAATAGCTAAATATCTATCATGACAGGTTAGTCTGGAATGGAAGATCACTGTTGCACAGTTAGCAATAAATATCTAACCGTGACATTAGAATAACATCAAGTAGAATGTACAACTAAAGGGATAATGGGAACTAACATCAGTGGTTCATTGTGTAGCTAGAGTGAGGTACTTTGATTAATATAGTTAGACATGCTGATAAGCTAACAGAAACATGATGATAAAAAATATAAAAATCCACAGACCCTGAGGTTCGTGGGCATTCGAGAATCTGCTTTCTCAGTGTCATGGTTTTTTGTTTGCAAATAAAAGACCTACTTCTTGAAGAACTCTCTGTGTCTCCTGGTGGTTCTCT
>NC_057746.1:25331563-25336438 GCF_004010195.1 Chiloscyllium plagiosum | reverse complement strand
CCCCCGAGGCTCCCAGCCTCATTCCTGAGGAAGGGCTTTTGCCCGAAGCATCGATTTTCCTGCACCTTGGATGCTGCCTGACCTGCTGTGCTATTGCAGCACCATTCTAATCTTGACTTTAGGGCCTGATGCCATCTTTCCAATGCTCCCTGGGATTCAGGATGGTACACCCTTGATTTAAAGTGTTTAATGCCTGAACTATCCATGACCTCCTTTAATAATATGGCAGTAAAATTAATCCCTCCATCTGATTGAATCTACCTGAGTAGTTCATAACGGGTAAAGAAAGCAAGCAACTCCACCACAGCCTTTTTTACCTTGACATTCTGTAATGGAATTGCCTCCAGAAACCTGGAAGACACATGCATTAAGTTTAGCTATTACTGTTTCCCACTTTTGGTTTTAGGCAGGGGACCTACACAATCAATTATAACCAATGTAAAAGTTTTTTCAAATGTGGGAATTGGCATCAAAGGCCCTGGTTTTATTCCTGCCCGTGGCTTTCCTACCATCTGACATGTATGACAGTTATGGTAAAATTCAACCACATCTTCATGTAATCCAGGCTGTACCTTAGCCTGAGGCTTCCTTCACTCGTCCTACAGCTAATTAATGTGCTACCTGAAATACTTCCTGTCTGTATTCTACCGGCAATACAATCTGGTGAACTTCCGTTGATTTCCCATCTGCACTAAATGCCAGGTCTCCATTTCCACCTTAAGACTTTATCCTTGAGGTAATAGCATTCTGGGAATACACTATTTCCTTATCCAAGTAGGCTTTATGATATCATTCCTTTATCATCACATCTTTTTGTTGTAATTACATTAATCTTTCAGCACTAAACACTTCTGTCTGATCCTCTACCTGCTATGGTCTTTCTTTACCATCTCATCAAACACAGTGTTAGCTAACTGGACCTCAACTCCTTCATTTTTTCGCTTTTGTTTTAGCTTATGGTTGTGGGATCTTGTCAACACACAGTCTGGAAAAATTGCAAAAGCCCTTCATCAGGTAGAAACATTGATTTTTCCTGCTCCTCGGATGCTGCCTGACCTGCTGTGCTTTTCCAGCACCACTCTAACACTACTCCTCTCTCCATTTATTATATTTTCATCTCTAGTATTAGAGACAGGCTAGCTCCCATATCTCTCAATATTTTTACTTGTTTACCTTCTCCAACTGTTCTATCTGAGTAAATCTTACCTGCGCAGGTGAAGTCTTTGTAGAAATTGGGTGCTGCCTTACTCGCCCAGCCCATGACGAGGCTGTGCACTCTCGTTCAGCTCCTCGACCTCTCTCAGGATTTCCTTCACAGCCTTAACTAATCCCATTGGCTCAGCCTCTTTTACCACAATCTTTTTCCCAGTGTCTTTCTTAAGCCACCAGCATTGTGACTTTTTGTGTCTCACCTTATTGAAGTGAAAACAGCTGAGGTCTTTCACCTCCTTTCCAATACCTTGCGTTTCTTTTTTCACATGTGTAAACTGTTCCCAGTATGATCTACTTTTTGTTTTTCATTGAAGGATCTCCCTCTTTCCCAATTCTAGTCCCTCCCAGAATGAAATTCCCATCTGAAGCTAGATTACAATTTATGCACTAATGCGTATTCATCCACCATCCCTGTAGATCTTCTCATGATTTTAACTTTCTGAACCTCAATGTGTTATCACTTCTGGAAGTGAGTTTTTAAACTCCTCCAGCAGAATATCTCTAAGAGCCTCATATGTCTTTTCTATATTTAAAGCTCTCATCCATCTATCGAATTTGCTCTTTGTAATTCTTTCAATCGAGATATATGTTGGACCCGGTTCCTCTCTTACATTTCTGAACCACTGTCTATATGCTTCTGGTACCAATTCGTAGGCACTCAAAATAGCCTTTTTTACTTGGTTGTATTCTCCTGACACCTGCTGTGACACCACTGCAAGCACCTCACCAGCCCTGTCTTCCAACTTGGTCTGAATTAACATTACCCACAGTCTCTGGGCAGTTCATTTGTTTTTTTTTCAAAGGAATTTCTCAAAGGAAATGAAAAAGGCTTCTGCATCTTTTTCACCGATATTTAGTAATGTTTGAACACATTTGCTCATCATCACTTCTACCTTGTACTTTTATTCATGTCATTTGAAGTCTTTTTGCTTCAATTTCCAACTTCTACTTTTCCATCTCCCTCCATTTCTTTTCTCTCTCTTTTTCCTTTTCTTTCACATTTTCCTCAGCGTTTAACCATAATTCAAACTGTTTCAGCTCCCTTTCCTTTCCTTTTCTTTATCTTCTGACTCCAACTGTCTCATCTGTGATTTAAATTTCTCTTAGTCCACTGCACTTCACTGTTTCTCTGGTATTCCTAAATACACGGCTAACTCCGTTACAATTTCAGCTTTCTTATTATCCTAGTTAAACCCAATTTTGGCCCATTTGCTAATTCTATGAATGTCACCTTTTCCTGTCTTTCAAAACTTTCTTGGCAAATTTGGGAAGCATCTTTGACCCCCAGAACCTCTTTAGCAATGTTAAGAGCCACTTACCCACTTTTGATTTAACCAACAAGAAGCAACTGAAATTAAACAGACTTTCCACCTCTTTCTTAAGTTTTATTTAAAGACCTAGGAAACTAGTCCCTTAATCTGCTCAAATCTTTCAAATCCAGGACCCAATCTGTCCAAATCTCGGACCCGATCTGTCAATAGTTTTACAATCAGATTGGTCCTAGATTGTCAAAAATATCCGATTTAAATTTGATAGGTATTTTGGTAAATTGATTGGCCTAAATTCAAAAGCCTGTTGCTTTGGTAAAAATGCTGCTTTGTCGGTTAACTGTATGGTCTTTCAATACGAATGTTTCAATTCAGGTGCTCTCTGTGCACCTACAAACCTCCACGCTGCTGTCACACCCATACTTTGAAATTCCTAAGCACTGAAAAAAAACACAATTTTTTAAAGCCACCGTCAATGCTTTTCCCCCTGAGCATTTTACAAACACTAATATTTTACAAATGCCAAATTCTAACTTCCTGCTTCCCAGTCTACAATCCACCCAACTTTGCAACATCTGTATTGATTGATCTGTTACAGTGAAGTTTCAGGGCACGCTGTATTGATCAGTCTGTTAAGATGCAGTCTTATTGTATTAATTAATCTGCTACAATGCGTTTTGACGTTTCTCTGTATTGATCCATTTGATACAGTGAGGTCTGAGGGAACACTGTATCAATCAATCTGTTGCAGTGAGGTCTGACTATAATCTTTATCGATTAATCTGATACAGTGAGGTCTGAGGAAACTCTGCATCGATTGATCTGTCGCAGTGAGTTCTGACTATAATCTTTATCGATTAATCTGATACAGTGTGGTCTGAGGAAACTCTGCATCGATTGATCTGTTATGGTGTGATCTGAAGATACTTTATATTGATCAGTCCGTTATAGTGTGGTCTGACTATACTCCATACTGATTGATCTGTCACGGTGTAGTGTGAGGGTACCCTGTGTTAACTGATGTAGTCTGAGGGTAGTCTGTATTGATTAATCCGCTACAGTGCAATCTGTGGGTCTACTGTATTGAACAGTCTGTTACAGTGGCGTCTGTGGGTACTCTATATTGATTGATCTGTTACAGTGCAGTGTGACCATACTCTCTCTGGATAAGTCTATAACAGTGTGGTTTGACTGTACTCTGTATTGGTGGATCTGTCACAGTGTGGTCTCAGGGTACTCGGCGTTGATCGATCTGTTATAGTGCCATCTGACTGTATTCTGCATTGATGGATCTGTCACAGTGTGGTGTGAGGGTATCAACTGGTGGGTTAAGGTGTAATCTGAGGGGAGTCTGTATTGATCGATCTGCTACAGTGCGGCCTGACTGTATTCTGTGTTGTTCAATATTGTTGCAGTGTGTTCTGAGGTAACTCTGTATTGATTGTTCTGTTACAGTGCCATCTGACTGTACTGTATATCAATCAATCTGTTACAGTGCGGTTTGAGGGTACTCTGTATCGATTGATCTGATACAGGGAGGTCTGACTAACTGTACCGATCGATCTGTTACAGGTGTGTGGGAACTCTGTGTTGGTTCATATGTTACAGTGTGGTCTCTGCATTGATCGATCTGTTACAGTGTAGTCTGAGGATACTCTGTATTGATCAATCTGACACAATGAGGTATAAGGGAACATTATCGATCAATTTGTTACAGTGAGGTCTGAATATAGTCTGTATCAATTGATCTGATACAGCGTGGTCTGAGAGTATTCTGTATTGATTGATGTGTTACTGTACATCCTAAGGATACTTTGTTTTGATCAATCTGTTACAGTGTCATCTAACTGTACTCTGTATTAATGAATCGGTTACAGTGTAATGTGAGGGTATTCTGTGTTAAGGTGCAGTCTGAGAGTAGTCTGTACTGACAGATCTGCTACAATGCGGTCTGAGGTATTCTATATTGATTTTGTTACAGTGCGTTCTGGGGGAGTTATGTATCGGCATGTCTGTTGCAGTTGTTACAAAGCGGAACTTGACCCCACTTTGGAAACGAAAACCAAAACACCCAAATAGGAGCACCTCAACTTACAATCTGTAGAAGGAGTGTGAAAACTGGGGTAACCTGTCTTTCAGCAACTTCAAGTGGTTGAATAAAATAAATCCCTGACGCTCACTTTAAAACCAACAAGTAACAATTTATTTATCTAACTCTAACAGTGAACAAATTAACTAAATTATTAACAAACAGAATAAGTCCTTTCTACTGCTAACTATTCCCAAATACTGCAAGATTCTCATGGTAAGCTGATCCAATAAATAAAAGTTCTACTTAAATAAAAATAAACAAATAGAATTTAGTCTCTTGAACATTACAGCCAGGTTACACCTT
>NC_057746.1:25303635-25331063 GCF_004010195.1 Chiloscyllium plagiosum | reverse complement strand
GAAACACTCCTTCAAAGAGCACAATGACTGGGTGCAGAAACATTCCTTCACAGAGCACAGTGACTGGATACAGAAACACTCCTTCAGAGAACACAGTGACTAGGTACAGAAACACTCCTTCACAGAGCAGTGACTGGGTACAGAAAAACTCCCTCAGAGAGCACAGTGATTGGGTATAGAAACACTCCTTCAGAGAGCACAGTGACTGGGTACAGAAACACTCCTTCAGAGAGCACAGTAACTGAGTTCAGATACAGTCTGTCAGTACTCAGTGGGTTAATGATATTTTTCTGTGTATGCAATATGCTGAAGGCTTGCGATCTGGAACAGGCATGAGTTGACAATCCCGAGTTGCACATTTCTGCAGTTACTTTAAATCTGATTTGTAGCACATGCACATACACAGGTGTGCATCATGAGCGCTGAGAGGAATATTTTTAGATTACTTTAGGAAGTGCATATTTGGAGGATTTGCTGTGCAAGTTAATATTGCCCATGATTGGCTCCTCTCTCTCTGCAGGCCATGGTCACGTTGCAGTTTTGCCTGTCTTTTTTCCGGAAGGGACAACTGCCACTTTCTTCCCGTACCCAGTGGACTGTCAACACCTTGGCCGTTGGCAGCTCCTCTGCGGTCAAACGCTTTCTTTTTGTCCCCTTCTGGAGTGAGAATAATTGAGTTCTTGAGGTTAGTGCCTGTTTGTGTGGTGCGTCCTCCTATCCATTTTCACCTTCCCATCCCTCCAAGGGCTGTTTTTTGCCTCACCTCTGCCTGTCCTTGAATACTGATGGGGGGCCTTGTCTCTACAGAAATGTCCCTTTTACTCCCCCCCCGCCTCCCCCCAGTGTGAACAGTACCTGTGTGTCGGAGCGTGACAGAGAACATTCAGCAGCTATTCAACCTTGGAGTATTAAACACAGCCTTGCCTCGCTTTATGTGTGCACTTCTTGGAAACTTGCCAACAGCCATTCAGCCCATTAAAGCATTCTGGCCTTTCAGTGAGATTGTTACCGTTTAGTATCATGGCTGTGCATTAGTACCTTGCTTTCTGACCATTTAATGCTGTTACCCTGCAATAGTACTCCTTGGAGTCATTGTTGGCGCATAAGAGGATGGTTGTGGTTCTTTGAGGTCAGTCAGCTCAGCTCCAGGACAACTCAGCAGGAGTTCCTGCTGAAAATGTAACCTGTTTTCTCATCAATTTGTTCAGAGGTGTGATTCCACACTTTTGGCACAGGTGGGACTTGAACTCAGGCCTCGCTGTTCAAAGATAAGGACAGTACCTCTGTGCCACAAGAGGGCCCAAAAGCACGTCCAGCTCAGATATTCCGCACAAGTGTCCTCGACCCAACCATCTTTTGCTGATTCATCGATGACTACTCCTCCGAGATAAGTTCAGAAGTGGGATGTTCACCAACAATTGCACAATGTTCAGCACCATTGCCACTAATCAGATGCTGAAACAGTTCATGTTCAAATGCAACAAGGCCTGGACAATAGCCAGTGGCAAGTAACAGTGGCACTATGCAAATGCCAGGCAATGTCCATCTCCCAACATGAGACAACCTACCCACTGCCCCTTGACATTCAATGGCGTTACCATCATTGAATCCCTCATTATCAACATTCTGGAGACTACTGTTTACCAGAAACTCAACTGACTGGCCAGATCAATAAAGTGGCTACAACAGCAGGTCAGAGGTGAGGAATACCATGGGTGAGTATCTCACTTCCTGACTCCCCAAAGCAGGTCCAAGGCACAAGTCAGGAGTATGATGGAAGACGCCCCATTTACCTGGATGGGTGCAACTCCAAAAACACTCAAGAAACTTGACACCATCCAGGACAAAGTAGCCCGCTGGACTTGCACTATGTTTGCAAACATCTCCTACCTTGGTCACTGATGCTCAACAGCAGCAATGCGTAACACTTCAAAAAATGCACTGCAGAAATTCACCCAAGATCCTTAGATAGCACTTTCCAAACCCATGACCTCTTCCATCCAGAATGACAAGGAACACCACCACCTGCAAATTCCTCTCCAAGCCACTCACCATCCTGACTTGGAAGTATATTACCATTCATTCACTGTCACTGGGTCAAAAATTGTGAAATCCCTAAAGGCACTGTGGGTCTACCTACAGCTCACCACTACCTTCTCAAGGGAAACTAGGAACAGGCTATAATTTCTGGGCCAGTTAATGACCCCCATATCCCAAAAGTGAATGAAAAACATTTGTCTTTTCTCATTTCTGTTGTTTTTATTGTAGCCAAAGCCAAACAGCAAAGAGACCTACAGTTCTGAAGAGTCATCATTCGGGACTCCAAACAGTAACCATTTTTCACTCTCCACAGATGCTGCCAGACTTATTGAGTTACTTCTGTATTTGTTTCAGATCTCCAGTGTCTGGAAGATTTTGATTTTATTTTGGGCTTGCACTGTTGGGTGTGATGCTGAGCTAACTACTCCCAGCTCATGGTTGGAATATAATGCTCACGTGTTAGTACTCTGCCTGAGGTTTATTTGGTGAATCACGGTCGAGGACAAATGTCTCGTGAGCCTTAAAGAGGAGAGGCTATTGTAATTTTCAGATGAACTTCTTGCATGGTAGCTATAGGTGCAAGTTACACAGGGGAGTTAGGTGTAATACTTGCAATGTCTATTTCCACACACATCTGCCTCCATTTGGATTTCCTGATGACCTCCTCTTTGCCTCATGCAAGACTTCAACACACTCAGGTTGGGTGGAACGTTTTGTACTCTTCAACACTAACTGTTACCTTTTACAGCATCTCTGAAGTCTCTAAATCTTTATTTTGTGCAAAACTACGTTAGCCAACATTACAGTGTCATCTGCAGGCCCACAAACTTAGGAACTGGTTTCCTCTTGTCTGCCATGACTGGGAAAACTGTCAGGAATCTTGCAGGGAAGCTTTGAGTGACAGTGTTTGTCTGGGTGCACAATGGGTTTAAAAAATGATGGTGGCACTAGAAATTCCAGGGTATCCGGTGAATAGTGATTTTTTCCAGAAATGGCTCATTGCAAGATGGGACTAGAATTGGCTGGGTGGGACACCATAGGGGTGGGTTAAGTAGTTAAGGAGGTAAATTTGGTAAGGTCGCAGGGCCTCTAGTTGCTCTCCAAAAAAACTCAATAGAAATCGTACCTCGTCATAAAAATGCATCATTCAGCTGAGAATAAAAGATCTCCTTGGGAACAATGTCCATAGTATGATAGGATTTGGAATTCAGTTGACAGTGAGAAACTGGGTCAGAAATATCTGTGCTAAACTTTAAACAGGGTGATTGCATTTAAATGAGGGCAGAGTTAGCTGGAGTGAACTGGGAAAGTGGTTTAGCACAAATGTGGCTGACCAGGTATTTGTTGTTCAAAATTCACCACATGTCGAGTCATGCAGCAGGGAAACAGTCAACCAGTCCATGCCAAACATAAGCCCAAATTGAGCTAGTCCCACCTGCCTGCTGATGGTCTATATCCCTCCCTCCCCATTCATTAACTTATCCAAGTGTTTTTAAATGTTGTAACTGTACCTGCATCCACCACTTCTTCTGGAAGTTCGCTCCACACACAAACCACTGTCTGTGTAAGAAAGTTGCCTCTCATGTCCTTTTTAAATCTTTCTCCTCTGACCTTAAAAACAAGCCCACTCGTTTTGAACTCACTGAAGAAGGGAAAAGACCCTTGTCACACACTTTATCTATTATCCCTCATGAATTTATAAACCTCAATAAACTAACCGTTCAACATTCCATGCTCCAGTGAAAAAAGATCCAGTCTATTTTTATATCTCAAACCTTCCATTCCTGGCAACAATGAGGTCAATCTTTTCTGAACCATGTCCAGTTTAGTAATATCCTTCCTTTAATAGGGTGGCCAGAACTGGACATAGTGTTCCAGAACAGGCCTCAACAATGCCTTGTACAACCTCAACATGACATCCCAACTCTTACACTCAAAGATCTGAGCAATGAAATAAGCTGGACTGCTCTTAACCACCCTGTCTACATGCAACACAAATTTGAAAGCATTATGTGCCTGAACCCCTAGTATATGTATGCCTCAGTGAGGAAGGAGGAGTCGAGGAACAGGATAAACCGGCCAGAGTTAATCAAAGAGACTTACGATTAAATTGAAACCACATAATGTGACAAAGACTTTTGGTAAACGAGAGGATTGGCAATCTTTAAAAAGCATAAAAAAGACAACCAAAACAAATAATAAAAAGGGAGAAAATAAATCACGCAGGCAACCAAGCAGATAGTATAGAGATGGAAAATAAGAGTTGCTTTCAATATATATAAAGGAAGGGAAAAGGTAACGTGAACATAGGTGCCCGGGAGAATGCTTTGGGGAAATAATAATGGGGAAGCAGGAAACGGCAGAGAACTGAATGAATACGTTGCATTTGTTTTCACAGTAAAAGACATGAACAAGTTCCAAAATTACTTAATAATCAAGGGACAAAAGGAGGAGAGAAAATAAAATGGAAGGTTAGCCTTTATTTTAAAGGAAGTGGAGTGTAAAAGTAGGGAGCTGTTGCTAAAACTATACAGGGCACTTGTCATACCACAACGACATTACAGAGAACAGTTTTGTTCTCCTTATCTAAGGAAAGATATACTGACATTGAAGCAATCCAGAGAAGGTTCATTAGATTCACACCAGGGACAGAAGGATTTTACTAGGCAGACTGGTTAAGCAGATTAAACTTGTCGTCATGAAAGTTCAGAGAGGAAACTGATGGAGCACACAAGATTCTTACAGAACTTGACAGTTGTTTCTCCTTGTGGGAGAGTCTAGGACCAGAGGGCATTCTCTCAGAGTAAGGAGTTTTTAGATTAACTCCTACAGTAAGGAAACAGGCCCTTCAGCCCAACAAGTCCACACCTACCTGCCAAAGAGTAACCCACCCAGACTTATTCCCCTGCCCTATATTTACCCTCACTAATGCACCTATCACTACGGGCAATTTAGCACGGCCAAATCACCCTAACCTGCACATCTTTGGATTGTGGGAGGAAACCGGAGCACCCGGAGGAAAATCACGCAGGCACGGGGAGAATGTGCAAACTCCACACAGTCAGTCACCTGAGGCAGGAATCGAACCCTGATCCCTGGCGCTGTGAGGCAGCAGTGCTAACCACTGAGCCACCGTGCCGCCATGCATAGTTAAGATAGCGATGAGGAGGAATTTCTTCTCTCAGAGGGTAATCGTAACAGGGTGGGCCACTATGTGTATTCAAGGCTGAGATCAGCCCTCCCTCTGATGGGATGGCATTACGTCAGTACAACTTAGGGTGCACACCTTGGTTATATCTGCTCCAGCCTCTGGGCTGCAGCTTGTAGCCCCCACCCTGTGATTCAGAAACAAGGGATCTACTGACTGAGGCAGGTGACTGGGTATGTGGTGTTCAAGGCTGGCGGGTGTGTAGGAATTTGCCAGATAGAGCTGTGGTTAGGGTGGCAATAATGCGGAATCCCAGCAATCCATCTCTCTGGACAGTACTTAAGACAGAAATGGATCACAGGAGGGCAAATACTGAGACAAGCTTTGTCTCAATGGTCTAATGTCCAATCTGTGAGTGTAATATATATGAATAGATAGATAAGCCTCATGTCCATTCTGCATTCGCAGCTGAGATAATGGCAAAGAAAGGCAGATTCCCAAAGCTGTCCAGATCAGCAGTATTGAGCACAACACCTTTGGAAGGCATACTGCTTTAAGAGCTATTGATAGTGAAGTGAATGGGCAACTTGTGATAAGCCATTTTCTATGCAGACGAATGTGAAATTACCTCATTAACATGATAAACGACAGAAGCTCAGGTATCTGTTAAAATGATTATGAAGATGGAATGAACAGGCTTGGAAGGCAATTGCAAGGACAAATCGAACATTGCCCTGATTTTGGTTGGAGGGCTGGAATGGATGTGAGGCAGGAGAGTTCTTACTGCAGCTGCACAAAGTCTTGGTTAAAGTGAACACAGACGGCCAAAGGTTCACACCTTCAGGAGGAGATATCAGCCTTACAGCCTTATCAGCCTTAAGCCCACAGCCTTATCTGACAAGAGAGAAGACTTGCCTTTGTAATAATGGCGAGCAGTGGTCACAATTACTGAGAATGGTGGAGCTGGTGAGAGCACAGCCGGTGGAGGGCAGTAGGTATAAAATGAAGGATTGACAGTCAGAGAGAAAGAGGGTGTGTTTCAGAGAAGGAGGAGTGGGGGGCAAGGAGGACAGCACTCACCCCACTTGTACTGAGCTTCAGGACGAGCGATCATGGAGCAGCGCTGGTGCCGGTTATGAAGGATCCCGCGACCCAGACCGTCCCAACCTCCTGGCTGGAGGACGCGTGGTGGCGAGCGGCCTGTGGTGGGTAAAAGAAAGAGAAGACGGATTCAGAATTACAGGAACGAGTAGGTCAGAAACAGAGGCAAGGAAACCAGCAGTTACCATCAAAATTCATCTATAACCACAGGAGACTCTACCTTCAGAAACAGATGCATCTGGATTGTATGGTGTACTCCAGATAACCCATTAGACTTGTATGTGGCCAGATCAGCATGATCTATTGGACCTGTGTGGGATTATATTACAGCAGATAACACCCAGTAATATCAGCCCTGATATGATTATATTAAAGCAGATATCGTCCAGCACGATCTACTGTGCCCCCGTGTGATTAAATTACAGCAGATATCGCCCAAGATGATCTACTGGACCCCGGTGTGATTATATTACAGCAGTTATTGCCCAGTAATATCTACTGGGCCACTGTGTGATTATATTACAGCAGATATTAACCAGTACAATCTACTGGGCCCCTGTGTAGTGATATTACAGCAGACATCGGACATCAGCCAGTACGATCTACTGGGGCCCCATGTGAATATATTACAGCAGATATTGTCCAGCATGATCTACTGGGCCACTGTGTGATTATGCTAAAGCAGATATTGCCCAGCACAATCTACTGGACCCTGGTGTGATTAAATTACTGTCTAGATTAGAGTGGTGCTGGAAAAGCACAGCAGGTCAGGCAGCATCTGAGGAGCAGGAAAGTCGACTTTTCAGGCAAAAGCCCTTCATCAGGAATAGAGGCAGGATGCCTGCGGAGTGGAGAAATCACCCAGCATGATCTACTGGACCCCAGTGTGATTAAATTACAGCCGACACTGCCCAGTACAATCTGCTGGGCCCCGTGTGATTAAATTACAGCAGATATCACCCAACATGATCTACTGGACCCCAGTGTGATTAAATTACAGCCGACACTGCCCAGTACAATCTGCTGGGCCCCCGTGTGATTAAATTACAGCAGATATCACCCAGTATGATCTATTGGATCCCCATGTGATTATATGGCAGCAGATATAGCCCAGCATGATCTACTGGGCCTCTGTGCGATTATGTTACAGCAGATATTGCCCAGCATGATCTACTAGAGCCCGGTATGATTATATTACAGCAGATATCTCCCAGCATGATCTACTGGGCCCTGGTGTGATTATATTACGGCAGATATTGTCCAACATGATATACTGAGCCCCCATGTGATTATATTACAGCAGATATTGCCCAGCACGATCTACTGGACCCTGGTGTGATTACATTACTGCAGATTTCACCCAGCACAATCTACTGGGCCCCCTTGTGTTATATTACAGCAGATATTGCCCAGTCTGATCTACTGGGCCCCCATGTGATTATATGGAAGCAGATATCTGCTGTAGTATAATCACACTGGGACATTGTAGATCGTGTTGGGCAATATCTGCTGTAATATAATCACACAGGGGCCCAGTAGATCGTGCCGGGTGATATTTGCTGTAATCTAATCACACGGGGCGGCACTGTGGCACACAGGCGACTGACTGTGTGGAGTTTGCACATTCTCCCCGTGTCTGCGTGGGTTTCCTTCAGGTGCTCCGGTTTCCTCCCACAATCCAAAAATGTGCAGCTCAGGTGAATTGGCCATGCTAAATTGCCCGTAGTGTTAGCTGAAGGGGCTAATGTAGGGGAATGGGTCTGGATGGGTTGCGCCTCGGCAGGTCGGTGTGGACTTGTTGGGCCGAAGGGCCTGTTTCCACACTGTGAGTAATCTATATATCACCCAGTATGATGTACTGGACCCCAGTGCGATTATATTACAGCAGATATCATCCAGCATGATCTACTGGAACCTGGTGTGATTAAATTACAGCAGATATCGCCCAGCATGATCTACTGTGCTCCAGTGTGATTATATTACAGCAGATATCACCCAGCATGATCTACCAGGCCACTGTGTGATTATATTACAGCAGATATCAGCCAGTACAATCTACTGGACCCCACTGTGAATATATTGCAGCAGATATCGCCCAGCACCATCTACGAGGCCCCTGTGTGATTAAATTACAGCAAATATCACCCAGCATGATCTACTGTGCCTCAGTGTGATTATTTACAGCAGATATCACCCAGCACGATCTACTTGGCCTCTGTGTGATTATATTACAGCAGATATCAGCCAGTACAATCTACTGGACCCCCATGTGAATATATTGCAGCAGATATCATTGAGCACCATCTACTTGGCCTCTGTGTGATTATATTACAGCAGACATCAGCCAGTACGATCTACTGGACCCCCATGTGAATATATTACAGCAGATATCGCCCAGCATGTTCGACTGGACCGTGGTGTAACTATATTACATCAGATATCATCCAGCATGATCTGCTGGACCCCCATGGGATTATATTTCAGCAGATATCACCCAGCATGGTCTACTGGACCCTGGTGTGATTATATTACAGCAGATATTGCCCAGTATCATCTACCGGAGCCCCCTGTGTAATTATATTACAGCAGATATCGCCTAGTACGATCTACTGGGCCCCAGCGTGATTATATTACAGCAGATATCACCCAGTAATATCTACTGGGCCCCAGCGTGATTATATTACAGCAGATATCAGTCAGTAATATCTACTGGGCCCCCATGTGATTATATTCCAGCAGACATCACCCAGTATGATCTATTGTGTCCCTGCGTGATTATATTCCAGCAGATATTACCCAGTACGATCTACTGTGCCCCTGCGTGATTATATTCCAGCAGATATCACCCAGTATGATCTATTGTGCCCCTGTGTGATTATATTCCAGCAGATATCACCCAGTAATATCTACTGGGCCCCTGTGTGTTTCTGTTACAGCAGATACCATCCAGTACGATCTACTGGGTATCCGTGTGATTAGATTATAGCAGATATCGCACAGCATGATCTACTGGGCCCCTGTTAGATATGGCAGTTAGCCCTTCTGCTAATGAAACCAAACACTCAGAAAAGCTCATCTCACCTCATAATCTGTATACAATGAGTATGAGTGACAGAAAATTCCCAATATCCAGTATTTAAAGAAAAAAATATAAATTTATTCTTTAACTCTAAAAATGAACAATAAACAACAACTATTCACAACTCTAAGCCTCCCCTCTCTTAAATGTTTGTTATCTGCTTCCAACTCTATGACAATATATTAGATTAGATGATTAGATTACTTACAGTGTGGAAACAGGCCCTTCGGCCCAACAAGTCCACACCGACCCTCTGAAGAGCAACCCACCCAGGCCCATTCCTGTACATTTACCCCTTCACTTAACACTACAGACAATTTAGCATGGCCAATTCACCTAACCTGCAATTTTTGGACTGTGGGAGGAAACCGGAGCACCCGGAGGAAACCCACGCAGACACGGGGAGAATGTGCAAACTCCACACAGACAGTTGCCTGAGGCGAGAATAACACTACGGGCAATTTCCCATGACCAATTCACCCTGACCTGCAATTTTTGGACTGTGGGAGGAAACCGGAGCACCCGGAGGAAACCCACGCAGACACGGGGAGAACGTGCAAACTCCACACAGTCAGTCGCCTGAGGCGAGAATTGAACCCGGGTCTCTGGCGCTGTGAGGCAGCAGTGCTAACCAAATAAAAGCCTGTATGAAAATTACATCAACTTAATTTCAAAACACGCAGCGGCTGTCGTCAGTGTCTGTCTCCCTCTGGCTGAAGATTTCTCTAGGTTATCTTTGGTGTTTTGCTGCAAAGATGGTTCATATAAAAAAGACACCTTTGATACAGAGTGGTTTGCTGGTAGTTACTCTGTCAGTGGCAGTTGGTCTCACTCTCTGTCAAAATGCCTGCTTCTTTATACTCCCAGCATCAGGTTGTCTCATTGGTTCGATGTTGGCAAAACAATAAATTCAAAATGGATTGGTTTTTTTTAGTATCCTGGAGCATAGCATAATTTAAACTGATTGGGTAAATTCAAATGGTTGTCAAAACAGCAACCAAAGCTCACATATTTATTTCACAGCCAAATGTTCCATATTTTAAATTTTCCAGTCCATTCACATGACCAGTCCCTGCAAGCTCTTTGTACAAAACAGCTTTCACTCTGACTTAAAGGTACAGTACACGCCTTCAACTTCATAACATCCCTGTGAAATGTATTACAGCAGATACTACCCAGTACGAAGGACTGGACCTTAGATACTTAGATTACTTACAGTGTGGAAACAGGCCCTTCGGCCCAACAAGTCCACACCTCCGAAGGGCAAATGTCGAGTACTATGATCGTACTCAACTAAACACCATCGTAAGAACATAAGGAAAAGGAACAGGAGTAGGCCATTCAGCCCCTCAAGCTTGCTCTACCCTTCAGTAGAATCATGGGTGATCCAACATTCCTCACCTCCACTTTCCTGCCCTCTCCCCACAAAAGTCAATTCCCCTCCTGATCGAGAATCTCTCTCAGCAACTGGAAGCAGTCTGCAGCCTCTGCTGCTTTGGGCTAACGGTGACAGGCACCCTGCTTCCCTCCTCTGCTCACAGCTCAGGAAGACAACCCCCAATTTGGGTAATCACCCATTCGGGAAATGGAAAAGCAGCAAACTGGTGCAAAAAGCTTAAAAACATCATTCCCATCACTTATTTACAACAAATATTAAAGTAACATGATCACCTTATGATAAAAGGCTGGACAGGTTCGGCCTGTGTCCCCTGGAGTTCAGGAGAGTCTGAGATGACTGCATATAAGATTCTGAGGGGACTTAACTGGGCAGACATTAAAAGAATATTCCCTTCTGTCAGGGAATCTAGACCTAGGGATAATAGTTTAAACATAAGGGCTGGCCCATTTAAAACAGACATGAGGAAAAAACATTTATCTGAATGTTCCTCAAAAGGCAAAAGATGCAGAATATTAAAATATTTTTAAGGCAAAAGTTCACAGATTTATGATTACCAAGGGGATGAAAGACTATCGGGATACACGGGAATGTAGAATGAATGGTGGAGCACCCTGGAAGGGCCGAGTGGTGCACTCTTGTTCCTTGATTGTTGGTTGTAGTAAATCTTGTTAAGTTATTAGGAGGTGGCACAGACTCAGTGGTTAGCACTGCTGCCTCACAGGACCAGTAACCCAGGTCTGATTCCAGCCTTGGGTGACTGTCTGTGTGGAGTTTGCACATTCTCCCCGTGTCTGCGTGGGTTTCCTCCGGGTGCTCCGGTTTCCTCCCACATTCTAAAGATGTGCAGGTTAGGTGGATTGGCCATACTAAATTGCCCCTAATGTCCAGTGGTGAAGTACATAATCCTGGTTCCATTGTATGAAGTACAGAATCCTGGTCCATGCTTTCTGTTCACCTCAATCTGAAGAGTCCAGTAAAGTGGGGAATTCAGCATGCTATGATAAAACGTTTAGCTTTTGTGATGACTCTGGGATGACAGGGGAGCTGGATTTCCCTAGTGCATTGTAAGATAGGAAGACCTCAAGTTTGATGCCCTCTTTGTGGTGACCTTGGCATGGGCTCAGTGAAGAGCGCTCTGCTGGCGATGAGTGCAAGCCGCAGCTCAGGGGCAATCGAATGCGTTGATCACATAAATCTAGGCTGACCCTCCCAGTGCAGCATTGAGAGAGAAGGCTGTACTGTTGAAGGAACCAGCTTTCAAAAAAGATGTTAAACTGAGGCCGGTCAACTGTGTAAGAAGGACAGAAAGCATTCCACACCACTATCAGAGGAAAGAGTGGGCAAGACCTCCCCAGGTCATGGACTGAGCGCAGGAGAAGACAATTTAGGATGCTGGAGGGCTATTTTCACAGGTCTCACCAGACAACACTGAGGCAAGTCCTCAGGGCACTGCCCACTCACAGACTCTTCATCAATTGAATGCTGTGAGCTAGGCTAAAACCAGCCCAGCTTGAGGTCAGAGCAGTGCACAGCCCTTCCTTCACAAAACCTTATCCGGATCTATTAATCATTCTGGAATTTTCATTAACTCTTCACACCACGTGGAGGAGTTGTTCACTGTAATATCTGTACATCTGAACAGCTGTAAAGGGCAGCGAAAGACAAGGCTGCAATAAGAATTTAATAAATAGAACGAGCCTGTTACAGAAAATTAATGAGATGAAACAGACCAGTTGTAATTTCAGATTTGCCTTCCAGTGATGGAAACCTGACAGAAATAGAACAAGTTTCAAGATGAATACTTAACGAGATGAAATCAGGAAGTATTCAGTGCCAACAGCAACAGCCCCTGAAAAATGAGGTGTTGCTTGGGTCATGGTGAAAGCCATTCAGCTGCTCCTCCTCTTCCAATCAAATCATGGATGGTCTTTTGCTCCACTCCTGCTGTCTGGTCGAAATCGCACTCCCAGATTTCACTCCTGACTGGCCTGGCTACAGTTTTAATCATCAGGCATTCCTGATGACCAGAGAATCCAGAACCAGGGGTCACATTCCAAGGATACGGGGGCAGGCCATTTAGGACTGAGATGAGGAGAAATGTCTTCAACCAGAGAGTGAGCCTGTGGAATTCTCTACTATAGAAACTGGTTGAGGCTGAAACATTGAATGGCTTCAAGGGATTCTTATGGCTGAAGGGATTGAAGAGTATGGAGGAGAACGCAGGAACAATGTAATGAGTTGGATGATCAGCCGTGATCATACTGAATACAGACCTGAAGGACCGAATGATGTACTCCTATGCTTATATTCAGGCTATTTTCTATGCTTTATATTTGGCCACTCATTCTCAATGATCTCCAATAGGGTTTCCTGGTATATCCATACCCTGTCAAATCCTGTTCCCATTTTGAACATCTTGATCGGATCACGTCTCAACATTCTGGCTCCAATAAGATAAACAAGTCACATTTACACAGGAAGTGTTCTTTAATATCTTTGACAACCCTCAGATCATCCTGAGACCAGCTAGAGCCGATGAAGTAATTTTGGAACTATATCACCATTTCGTAACATATGGTGCCAACCAGTCAATACATATACAGCAAAGCCCTGCTAACACGGTGTTGAAAGAAATGATCAGAGTGCCTGATTTTGGTACAGAGGTACTACACAGAGGGAATATCCACTCCAAAATAGTAGAAAGCTTCCTTAAATTGCAAAGGTGCTTTAAATGATTTTGTTGGCTGTAAAAGATTTGGAGGCATCTTGCAACCTTGAACATTGTTATATTAAATTAAGTATTTCCAACCTCGTTACCTCCCCCCACCACTGTTTCCCCAAATCTCTCCCCACATTCCCTCCCATTCACACAGATTTCAGTTCCACCAGGAATCCTTGATACATGTTCAAACACTACCTCAGCACCAAAGACTGTCACTTTCACCTCTCCATGTCTTCACAATCCAGCTCCACTGTGCACTGAGTCCGTAATGAGATCGAGAGCGAACTGGTTGTTGCCAAGTGAATCCTGTTTGAGAGTGTTGTTGGTGACACTGCCCAGTGGGACACTGTTTGGCCTGTTTGGATGGTCCCTGTTTTCTGTGAATAATTTTCCACATTGTCAAGTCGAAGCCCATATTACAGTTGCACTGGTACGTGTTAGTGAGGGGTACGATTAGTTCTAGAGCACAAGATGACCACACAGCGCTCAGACTAAGTAACTTGAGCAGATTGCATCCCTTAAGTTAATGAAACAGGTGGGTTTTCTTTTACATCACAATCAATCCACCCGTATCATGATGCCCATTACTGGTACTAGCTTTCCATGCCAGATTTATGAACTGAATTTAGTCCACCAGCTGCCATGCGTGATTTAAACATTTATTTCCACAGCTGTAGTCCTGTCCTCTCGTTCACTAATGTCATCTCCATGTTACTGCTGCCGTGGCTCTTTGTCAACGTCAATTCAACAATGCTCCTGTGAGATGCTTTAGGATATTTGACTGTTAAAAGGGCCAGATAAATGGCATGGCTCATCTGGTTTTTATTGCTTGTCTGTTCCATTATCACATAAGTGATACCAGTCAGGGACAGAAGTGTTTCTGCTGAAACCTATGCAAAATATCAGGTATAAATGTCAAGCTAACCCTCCCATTTGGAAAGTGGCAGGATAGGTTATAGATACTTTCTAAAACTGGCCTGTTCAGGGATGTTATTACACACCTCTGGGGCAGTTAATGTCACTAACTACCGCACCACAATGGACATCAGCTGCAGCATTGACTTTCACAACTCATGTCAATTGTACTCCATATTAAACTCACTGGCAAATAATGATGGGCAGCATATAACAAGTATATGGGCTTGTCAAAGTTGTGGAGTCAGATTTCCATGGTGTGTCAGGAAAATCTTTAAGGAGGCCCTGATGGGACTCAGATGCGATTATCCTGTCCCCATTCCTGACACATCCAATTGTTATGGCAGCGGAAAATGGAGCAGGGCAAGATTAGGACAGAAAGCTGGATTCAGCAGAGCTATTTGGTGCTGAGTCCAAATAGACCACAGTAACGCTGTTGCAATGGCCTTAACCAGCAATACGGGAGTTACAAATTGATAAAGTAGAAATAAATATCCTTGTAGGAAAGATAAGATCACAAACTGATCTCTTTTTTTAAAATAGCCTGCTCTTTAAACATAGAAAAGGCTGTCACTGAGAGTTTAAGAAAAAAACTTCTGTGTGATGGTTTGGTGGATAAATCTCTGACGTATTCTGAAAACACCCCTGACGATCATGAATTTACATGCAGTTTATTACTGACATTTTTCCACAGGCAATTATTACCTCATGCTGAGTTGCATTTCAAAACTTACAATGATTGGTTCTCTATACAAATGTTTAATTGACAGTTTAAATAGGCTATTAGAGAGTTAGTTGTCTTTGATATGGCAAATGAATCGAAGCGTGTTTGCAATTTAAAACTTTGAATGGATTTCATGGACAGGAATTTTTATTGTGATGACGCTTTTCCTTTAACAAAGTTTTGTTTTCCTTGTTTTTTTTTTCCTGAAAAGATATCAAAGACATAGACTCAGAAAAATCTGGGGTTGAATGGTTTTAGGGCCAGTTTGACTATAGCTAACAGATACTGCCTCAGGCAGAAGGCTTTCAATTGAAAAAAAAATCTATTGTACAATGAAAGGGCAATGGCTTTTCCTGATCCGGCTAGTCACTGAAAACAGTCAGGTAGTCTTGAAGCTGCTGGACCCAAAGAAGCAGGTCCATTGTGGCACTCTCTCTTTGCCTTGTCTCCTGTTAGACCCTGTGTTTGATTTTACCTTGTGTGCCAGGGGGGTGTTTATGTGGATTCCTGCAAGTGTTGGAACAACATCATTAAGATGGGATAATCTGTTGGGTTTTTGGATAGGTTAAGCTATTTTGATTTCTGTTCTCTGTTGTTTGTGTAACATTCCGTAATCTTGTAAATAAACTCTGTTTTGTTTAAAACTAAATGGGTTTACCAGGTGCATCATTTCTGAAGTATCCACGTTATATCTGCTTAAAACAAAGTTAGGGTCTGGGCTTACTTTCTTGAAATGTTTGACGGGGTCTGGCCTGCTCCATAACATTATCCAGTGTCAAGCATTCCGGAATTAAAGTCATATTGGAATGTTCAATTGTCATAAAGAGATTAGGATTTGACCTCTGAGCTGCTACATTTGGACCACTCTGAGAAGTGAAGAGATGCCATAGAAATTCTCTGGTGATTCAAGATGACAGTCTTGTGTGGCATCTTAGCAACAGGATACGCCATTCAGCTCCCCCCCCAGCGTGTGTTGCTACTGAGGCAATCACAGCTGATATGCACTGTAAGTTCACATTCCCATTTTACTTCCTATGAGAATCTATCAATCAAACTCAGTTAAAACGTTCCACTGACCTCAGTCTCAATAGTTTTCTAAGAGGATGGAGAAAGGAGAGAGAAAGAGAGGGAAAGGGAGAAGAGAGTGAGACAATGAGAGTGGGCGAGGGACAGAAACACAAGCAGAATTTTATGGAATGAAGTTCTTCGTGAAAATCCATCATTTTATTCACTCAAAGTCTCATTTGGGAAATTGTTTATATCATTTGTTCTTGGGATGTGAGTTTTGCTAGCTGGGCCAGCACTTCTTATCCATCCATAATGGCTCAGAGGGCAGTTAAAATTCCATTATATTGTTGTGGGTCCAGAAATATAAGCAGCTAGACCAGGTAAGGATTTCCCCTTCTCTAAAAACATTAGTGAACCAGATCGGCTTTTACAACAATTGATAATGATTACAAGGTCACCATTATGTGTCAAACTTCTTCAGTGGTCTTGGAGCTGTACCCATCCAGGCAAGTGAGGAGTATTCCATCACACTCCTGATTTGTACCTTGTCGATGATAGATAGACTCTGGGGAGTTACTCATTGCAGTACTCCTAACCTCTGACCTGCTATTGTAGCCATTGTGTTTATGTGGTCAGTCCAGTTGAATTTTGTGTCAATGGTAACTCCCAAGATGTTGATTGTGCGGGATTCAGTGATGGTAACAGTGAATGTAAAAGGAGTGATTGTTAGATTCTCTCTTGTTGGAGATGGTCACTTCCTGGCACTTATATGGTGCAAATCTTACTTGTCACTTTTCAGCCCAAGCCTGGATATTGTCCAAATCTTGTTGTATTTGAACACTGACTGCTTCAGTGTCTGAGGAGTCACAATTGATGCGATCATCAGTGAACATGCCCACTTCTGACCTTATGATGAAGGGAAGGTCATTGATGAAGCAGTTGAAAATGGTTGGAGCTAGGACACTAACCTGAAGGACTCCTGCAGAGATGTCCTATAACTGAGATGACGGACCTCCAAAAACTACAACTACCTTCCTATGTGCCATGTATGACTCCACCCACTGGAGAGTTTGCCCTCTGATACTCATTGATTCCGGGTTTGCTCGGGCTCCTTGATGCTACACTCATTTGAAAGCAGCCTTGATATCAAGGGCTGTCACTCTCAGCTCACCCTTGGAATTCAGCCTTTTTGTCCATGTTTGAACCAAGGCTGTAATGAGGACCCTGGTGGAACCCAAACTGGGCATCACTGTTTAGATTAGATTAGATGATTAGATTACTTACAGTGTGGAAACAGACCCTTCGGCCCAACAAGTCCACACCGACCCGCCGAAGCACAATCCACCCAGACCCATTCCCCTACATTTACCTCTGCACCTAACACTACGGGCAATTTAGCATGGCCAATTCACCTGACCTGCACATTTTTGGACTGTGGGAGGAAACTGGAGCATCCAGAGGAAACCCACGCAGACACAGGGAGAATGTGCAAACTCCACACAGTCAGTCGCCTGAGGCGGGAATTGAACCCGGGTCTCTGGCGCTGTGAGGCAACAGTGCTAATCACTGTGCCACCGTGCCGCCCACTACTAGTATCACTGAGCAGGTTATTGCTGAGCAGGGGCTGCTTGATAGCACTGGTGCTGACATCTTCCATCACTTTATTGATAATCGAGAGTGGACTCATATGGTAGTAATTGGCCATGTTGGATTTGTTCTGCTTTTGATGGACAGGACATACCTGGGCAATTTTCCACATTGTTGGGTAGATGCCAGTGTTGCAGCTATACTGGAACAGTTTGACTAGGGGAGCAGCAAGTTCTGGTGCACACATCTTCAGTACTATTCCCAGAATGTTATCAGGGCCCAAAAGCTTAGTAGTATCAATTGCCTCCAGTCAAACCAAATTGGGAATGGGTGATGTGCAAGAGGTTGGGAATAGTGCACACATAGGTTTGAAAGGTTCTGGAGCCGGGGAAGGTGATAGATATGAGGTAGGGATGAAACCACAGAGGGATTTTAAAACAAGCATAAGAAACTTAATGTTGAATCATTAACAAGTCTGGAGCCAGTGCAGCTCATTAAATTAAGAGAACATAAAATAGGAGCATACATAGTCTATTTGGCCCATTAACTCTACTCTCCCATTCAGTGAACTTTTTGTTGGTCTAAATTGTTGCTGTTTGTTTCTGATCACGCAAGCTGTGTTCAACAGACTTGAACTATTTAATCTACCCTCTGGCCCATTGATCCATGGGGCCAAAGCTGTGGTCCTAATCTTTACACAGAATGTGAGCTATAAGCACCGTTGTTCAGATAGATGTGTGCAACAGGAAGATCAAGTTGTTGCAGCAGAACCAATAGCAATCCCAGATTGTTGTCTTAATCTTCCTCCATCGCCATCTGGAAGGAGACTTCGACCTTTTGGCACTTTCTTCAAATGTTGATTGATAAGAGCCCTCAGTTGGTTGAAGCAAATGATGAGGTCCTTTCCCAGCTTTCTGTTCTTCAGTAATTTCAAAGTTGCTTGACTGTTGCTCAAAACCATTCCTGCACTTGGCACTGTTTCAAGCACAGAAATAGCTAATGCAGTGCTGAACAAATTGACGCAAATAAAATTCTTTTAATCAATGGATTACGGAAACTCAATTTTCAATGGTCTACACAATGTAGGAACATCATGCTGATGGATTTGGTACATCACACACAATTTTACAAGGCCCCAGTGATGTGCTGTACTCCTGTACACCTGCTGTCCCTTAACTCGGACGATTACATCTATTTAACTCACGATAATTCTGGTTTTGCACAAACCACTTCAACAATCCTGGATGGCTCCGCAAAAAACATGACATCACACTCACTTTTTCACACACATGCACACTCTCTTTTTCTCCCTTCTCTTCCATCTCTGTCTATCTGTCTCTCTCTCATACACTCTTGCCCTTCATTTATATCTCTCCCTCTTGTCTCTCACAACCCATCTCTCTCTCTGTCTCTCACTCCCTCTAGCATTCCATCTGTCTCTCTCTGACACAGAGATAAGAGTTACATCGACTGCTGTATTTTCTTAAATACACTTAAGAAGATTCAGTTAAAACTGGAAATATCTGATAGCTGTTCCTGAGATTCCCAATAAGAAACAAGTTTGAGAGGAGAAAGTGATTAGAGAATATTGGTATAACAGATTCTGGATCAGTGTTGCTGGAAGAGCACAGCAGTTCAGGCAGCATCCAACGAGCAGCAATCCCAAAAGACAGCAGTGGAACATATAATTTCCAACATTATTCTGGAAGAACTTTTCCACTTTAAAGACAATGAGCTGAAACAGTTTGTAACTAAACCCTTTAGTTCAGGGAAATAAGTAACACAACATCAAGTACTGGGGGTGGTTGCTGTGGTAAAGGGCAATTTTAAAGTTCCCGCAGCCTACTTTCAAAACGGAAAGTGATTACAACATGTAATATCATGTCGTCTGTGTAAAAGGGAACAAAAAGCCCATTCATAAGGTTGGAAGTAAACTAAATGAAATTTGTAAGAGCGTTTTTAGCAAAATGTGTACATGGTCACAGTGCCGTGTTCTCCATAGACAACTTGCATTATCTCACTGGCCTTTTGTGCAGATCAGTGGACTCAGTTTAGCCGAGCAATAATATAATAATTCCTCAGCAGAATCACATTATCACCACACAGAGTTCCTCCAGACCGCAGTGTAACAGATAGAACAATACAGAGTACATTCAGACCACACTATAACAGAACAAAGTACAGTCAGAGCTGAAAATGTGGTGCTGGAAAAGCGCAGCAGGTCAGGCAGCATCCAAGGAGCAGGAAAATCGACGTTTCGGGCGTGAGCCCTTCTGCAGGAATGAGGAGAGTGTGCCCAGCAGGCTAAGATAAAAGGTAGGGAGGAGGGACTTGGGGGAGGGGCGTTGGAAATGCGATGGGTGGAAGGAGGTTAAGGTGAGGGTGATAGGCCGGAGTGGGGGTGGGGCGGAGAGGTCAGGAAGAAGATTGTAGGTTAGGAAGGTGGTGCTGAGTTCGAGGGTTGGGACTGAGACAAGGTGGGGGGAGGGGAAATGAGGAAACTGGAGAAATCTGAGTTCATCCCTTGTGGTTGGAGGGTTCCTAGGCGGAAGATGAGGTGCTCTTCCTCCAGCCGTCGTGTTGCTATGGTCTGGCGATGGAGGAGTCCAAGGACCTGCATGTCCTTGGTGGAGTGGGAGGGGGAGTTGAAGAGTTGAAACCTTGCTAAAAACTGCTGCTTGGCCTTTTAATACAAAATGTTTCAACTCAGGTACTCTCGGTTCCTGCAAACTCTAAAGCTGCCATTTTAAAGGACATCCATTTTGTTTTAATGTCTAAGCACAGAAAATAAAGCCATCTTTTAAAGTGTTTTCCCAGTTTTACAATTTCATAACTTTGCACACACCAACTTTGCAACACCTGCCCCTTACGAAAAAAAACCCACCATTTATGAAAAAATACTTTTTTTAGAACCTTAACTCTATTACATCACTAGATCCATAGCTCATTAATCTAAAGTTATACATTTTATACAAATTCTATTTATAAATTAACAGTGAACATTACCGTTTCTACCTTTTATATGAAAATTTTTCCTTTAAACTCATGATAAAGCATCCGCAATATTTTCATGACCCACAACATGTACAACCTGTAAATTAAATTGCTTGTAACATGAGACACCAATGAAATAATCTGGTGTTCTTGTCCTTAAATCTTTCCATAAATGTCAAAAGATTGTGAACTGTATACACAACCATCTCTGAAACACGGTTTGCAACGTAAACATTAAGGTATTGTAAGGCCATCACCAAATTCAATCACTCTTTTTCAATGGCTGAATATTTTTTCCCGGTGGATATTGAGTTATTTTTTGAAAAAATAACTGATTGGTCTTTCAATGCCACACTCATCCTCCTGTAACAACACCGCTCCAAGACCTTGCATCACTTGCATCGATGGTGACTTTGAATGATTTAAAAAAAAACTGGGTGTGGCAACAACTGGTGTGGTGGTTAACACTGCTTTTAACTTTTCAAATGACTCCTGGTATTTTCCATCCACCAAAATGTCATGTTCTTTTTTATCAAATCTGTCAACAGTGTCACTTCACGACTAAAGTTTGGTACAAATTTCCTTTAGAATCCACACGATCCTAAAAATCGTAGCACTTCCTTCTTCGAAGATGGTCTTGGAAATTCTTCGATGGCCTTCATCTTCATTTTCCTCGGTGTCATCATCTGCGACCAATATTGTGTCCTAAGAATGTCACTTGCGCCTTCACAATTTTGATATTTACCAAGTTTACGACCAACTTCGCCTTCCACAGTGTGACGAAGCAGAGGTTCACCCCTCTGCCACACTCCCCCCCCCCCTCCCCCCCTCCTCCCACCCCGATAACTAAACACCCAGAGAGGCTCGTCTCACCTCATAATCTGAAAAGAGGTATAACCTACCTCTCACCCTCCAACCTGTTATAAAGAAGTAGTTAAATGAAATGAAATCCTTTCACTCACTTTATACATCAACAAGTAACAATATATTTATCTAATTCCAACAGTGAAAAAAATTAACAGAGCTACAAAAAAACTGAACAATTCTCCTCTAAGTACTCCCACTTATATAACAAAACAATGGAATTTAGTCTTCCAAATTACAGCTAGGATACGATTTCTGAAAAGCTCCTCGGGAAGCTTCATTCAGGAACACCTTTCTCCTTCGAATTTTTGTGTCAATCCTTTTGTCAGGAATGTTCTTTCTGTGAATTCTACTGTCGGGAATATCAGTGAAGAGTGTTGCGTTACCTCTATTAATTAGATGGTGCTTTCTCTGAGACCTGAAAGTTGGTCATCTCTTGCTCAGTTTGCTCTCCCCCATTTTCCAAATGCCCTCATCTTTTATACCCTTGATGATCTATTAATTTATTTACAATCGGATATGTTCTAAACCATCAGATTTAAATTTAATTTTTTTTAATATCTAAAGGGCTTGATTTAAATTGGTGATGAAATTTAAAAAGACTTGTCTTGGTAAAAATGCTGCTTGGCTGTTCGATACAAAATGTTTCAATTCGGGCACACTCTATACCTGCACTTCAACTGATGTTCAGGCAGCCATTTTAACTCTAAGCAAAAGAAAACACCATCTTTTAAATGGACCATGCAGTGCTTTTCCCCATTTTACAATTTTACACACACCAAAAAGAGCTCTCAAAATGTTCCATGTGATCTTTCCACGAATGGCTAAAGATCATTAAGTTATCTGTATAGACAGCACAATTAGTCAATCCTGCAACAACTCTGATCATAAGCATTTGAAAAGTGCTTGAGGCATCTTTCATTCCTAAGGGCATTACTTTAAATTGATGCAGCCCATTTGGGGTTACAAAAGGAGAAACTTGTTTTCCTCTCTCTGACAAAGGTAGTGGTCAGGAACCATGAAATAAGTACAACTTTGTGAAGTAAGAGGCTTGTCCTACTTTTTCCATATAATGACTCAGATTTGGTCACAGCATTGACCTTCCGATAATATACATGGAATTGTTGAGTACAATCAGGCTTGGGAATGAAAACGTTTGGTGAACTTCATTCACTTTGACTCATTTCTATGATGTCTTCTTGGAGCATCACTTACACTTCCTTCTGAACCTGCACTGCTTTGAGAGGATTAAGCCTATAGGGGTGTTGTTTTATCAGAACAGCATTCTTCATGTCAACATCATGTACTACAGCATTAGACCTCCCCGTTCTATTTCTACAAAGGTCCTCATAGCACTGTAACAAGTCTTTCAATTCAGTTCTCTATTCCTGGGAGAGATAGCTCACTACCCTATCCCATTCCTTGAGAACTTCCTCATTATTCAATTCATTCTAGGGCACATCAAAATCCAAATCATTTGGATTTGATTCCTCACGCTGTGTGGCACTAAATAATACCTGTTTCTCCAGATCCTGTTCCCTGTCGTAGTACTGTTTCAGCATGTTCACATTGACATACCCGATAAGTATTTTTTTCCTATCTGACATCTTTACCAGACAAGTCAGGTGAATTACCTTCTTCTCAATCTGATAGGGACCACTAAACCTTGCTTTGCAGGGACCTCCTTCCACTGGTATCAGCATCAATAGTTTATCCCCACAGGCAATAATACAAATTTTAGACTTCTCATCTGCTTCTTGCTTCACTATGTGCGGTGCACCTTCAAAATGTTGTCTACCTAATTTGCCTACTCTGTTTAACCTTTCTCTCACCTCAGATATATAATCCAACTGTGAGATCTCGGACTTCAGACCTATCAACTCTTCCTTAATTAATTTTAAAGGCCCTCTTGCTTCATTTCCAAATATCAATTCAAATGGAGGAAACTGAGTTGATTCATTTGGAGCATCCCCAATGCCAAATAATATAAAAGGGATACCTTGACCCCAATGATTTGTGAAATCCTGGCAGTAAGCTCTCAGCGTGGTTTCTAGGGTCTGATGCCACTAACCCAGTGTTCCCTGAGAATCAGGATGGTACACACTTGACTTAAAGTGTTTGATGCCTAAACTCTCCGTGACCTCCTCAAATAACATAGCAGTAAAATTGGCCCTTTGCTTTGACTGAGTCTGCCTGGGTAGTCCATAACGAGTATATTCCCACTTTTGGTTTTAGGCAGGGGACCTACATAATCAATTATAACCCTGTAAACGGTTCTTCATATTTGGGAACTGGCATCAAAGGTGCTGGTGTTATTCCTGCCTGTGGCTTTCCTACCATCTGACCTGTATGACAGTCATGGCAAACTTCAACCACATCTTTATGTAATCCAGGCCAACAAAAATGCTTCTGTACCTTAGCCGAGTCTTCCTCACTCCTATAAAACCTCCTACAGGTAATTCATGTACTACCCGTAATACTTCCGGTTTGTATTCTACTGGCAGCACGATCTGGTGAACTTCCATCCATTTCCCATCTGCACTAACCTGCCAAGGTCTCCATTTCCACCTTAAGATTTTATCCTTAAGGAAATAGCATTCGGGAATACACTCTGATTCCTTTTCCGAGTTGGCTTTATGATATAAATCCTTTATCGTCTCACCTTTTTTGTTGTGACTCCATTAATCATTTAGAACTAAACACCTCTGTCTCATCGGGCGAAAGTGAGTGATGCAGACGCTGGAGATCAGAGCCAAGAGTGTGGTGCTGGAAAAGCACAGCAGGTCAGGCAGCATCCAAGGAGCAGGAGAATCAACGTTTCAGGCAAAAACCCTTCATCAGGAATCCAGCCTCATTCCTGATGAAGGGCTTTTGTCCGAAACGTCGATCTTCCTGCTCCTCGGATGCTGCCAGACCTGCTGTGCTTTTCCAGTACCACCTCTGTCTGATCCTCTATTTGCTATGGTTTTTCCTTTACTCTCTCATCAAACCCAGTGTCAGCTGACTGGACCTCAACTCCTTTATCTTTCTGTTTTGTTCTTGCTTCTTGTTTTAACTTATGGTTGTGGGATCTTGTCTTTTGACTCTTCAGTTCCCTAGTTTTCTAGCCCTATCTTGCACAGGGAAACACTACTCCTCTCTCCATTTATTCCACAGATTACCACTTTCTCTGGCAATAGTTGTATTTTAATCACTTTCTACTAGAGACAGACTGGCTCCCGTATATCTCAATATTTTAACTTCTTTACCTACTCACCCCGTTTTACCTGAGTAAAATCTTAACCACACAGGTAAGTCTTTGAAAAGATCCAGCACTACCTTACTATCCAGCTAGTGATGAGGCTGTGCACTCTCCTTCAACTCCTTGACTTTCTCAGGATTTCCTTCACTACCTTAACTAATCCCATTAGTTTAACCTCTTTTACCACATCCTTTTTCCCCCAGTATCTTTCTTAAAGAGCCAGCAGCATGATATTTTGTATCCCACCTTATTGAAGTGAAAGTACCTGAGGTCATTCATCTCTCTTCCACCCTCTTGGGTTTCTTTTTTGACATGTGGTAAACTGTTCCCAGTGTGATCTACTTTTTGTTTTTCACTAAAGAGTCTCCCTGTTTCCCAATTTTTATCCTTCACGGAATGAAATTCCTGTCTGAAGCTAGATGTCAATTTATGCACTAATTCTTATTCATCCGCCGTCTCTGCAGCTCCTCTCGCTGTTATAACTTTCTGTTCCTCAACATGAGTTCTTATCACTTCTGGAAGCGAGTTTTTCAACTCCTCCAGTTGAGTAATATCTCTAAGGGCCTCATACGTTCTCTGGGATTCAGAATGGTACACCCTTGATTTAAAGTGTTGATGCTTAAACAATCCATGACCTCCATTATTAATATGACAGTACAATTGGACCCTTGGTCTGACCGAATCTCCCTGGGTAGCTCATAACGGGTAAAGAAAGCAAGCAATTCCTCCACAGCCGTTTTTACCTTGTCATTCCGTAACGGAATTGCTTCCAGAAACCTGGAAAACACATGCACTATGGTTAGCTATTACTGGTTCCCATTCTTGGCTTGAGGGAGGGGACCTACACAATCCAGTATAACCCATGTAAAAAGTTCTTCAAATGTGGGAACTGGCATCAAAAGTTTTGGTTTTATTCCTGCCTGTGGCTTTCCTACCATCTGACCTGTATGACAATTATGGCAAAATTCAACCACATCTTTATGTAATCCAGGCCAATTAAAATGCTTCTATACCTTAGCCTGAGTCTCCCTCACTCCTATCGACCTCCTGCAGGTAATTAGTGTGCTACCCATCTGTATTCCTGTCTGTATTCTACCGCCAACTGGACTTCAACTCCTTCATTTTTTGTTTTTGTTCTCCTTTCTTGTTTTAACTTATGGTTGTGGGATCTTGTTCCCATATAGTCTGGAAAAAGTGCAGGGTATATCTGTGTTAACTCCTCAGTTCCCTGGTTTTCTATTGGCTTTTCGTTTACAATGGGCATCACTCCCACCTGTGGTCCAGCTGTATTGTTTCCATGAATAAACTGCATTCCTGGAATAGTCAGTTTTTCCATCACTCCCTCTCTCACTTCCCTAGTCTTGACTGGACTTTCCAACCTTACCTTACATAGGGGAACACTACTCCCCTCTCCACAGATTACCACTGTCTCTGGCAGTAGTTTAGAAGGAGTGCAGATATTTTCATCTCTAGTATTAGAGACAGACTAGCTCCCGTATCTCTCAATATTTTAACTTGTCTACCTTCTCCTCCTGTTCCCCCTGAGTAAGTCTTACCCACACAGGTGAAGTCTTTGTCGAGATCAGGCGCTGTCTTACTCGTCCAGCCCATGACCAGGCTGTGCACTTTCCTTCAGTTCCTTGACTTTCTCAGGATCTCCTTCACTGCTTAACTAATCCCAGTAGTTTCGCCTCTTTTGCCACATCCATTTTTTTCCCCAGTGTCTTTCTTAAAGAACCAGCACCATGACATTGCGTGTCCCACCTTATTGAAGTGAAAACAGCTGAGGTCATTCACCTCTTTTTCACCCTCTTGGGTTTCTCCTTTGACACATGGTAAATTGTTCCCAGTGTGATCTACTTTTTGTTTCTCATTAAAGGGTCGCTCTGTTTCCTAATTTCTATCCCTCATGGAATGAAATTGCTGTTGGAAGCTAGATTGCAATTTATGCACTAATGCAAATTTATCCGCCATTTCTGCAGCTCTTCTCGCTGTTTTAACTTTCTGTTCCTCAATGTGAGTTCTTATCACTTCTGAAAGTGAGTTTTTAAATTCCCCCAGCAGAATAATATCGCTAAGAGCCCCATATATCTTTTCGATCTTTAATGCTCTCATTCATCTATTGAAGTTGGTTTGTGTAATTCTTTCAACCTCGATGTAAGTTAGACCTGGTTCCTCCCTTACATTTCTGAAGTGTTGTTTATTTGCATCTGGTGCCGACTTGTAGGCACTCAAAGTAGTCATTTTTACTTCTTCATGTTCTCCTGACAACTCCTCTGACCGTGCTGCAAACACCTGACTTCCCTGGCAACCAACTTGGTCCGAATTAACATTACCTGTTCATCTGGATTTCCAATTCCTCATAGAAAAAGAAACAAAAAGCTTCTACACCTTTTTCATCAATGTTTGGTAATGTTTGAACATCTTGTATATATTCTTACCAGGCTATTGGTTACAATGGGTTTGTTCAACCTCCCTTCTCCCTTCGACCTTGTTCTTGTACTTCTGTCATTTGACGGCTTTTTGCTTTAATTTCCAACTTCATCTTTTTCAATTTGAACATTTGTACCCTTTCTTTATCCTCTGCCATGGCTCTCCTTTCCCTG
>NC_057746.1:25256267-25303135 GCF_004010195.1 Chiloscyllium plagiosum | reverse complement strand
CTGCAACTCACCCCCAGGTATCCATTATTCTGTACATAAACCATCTGAACCCCTTGATTAGATTCCAGTCTGTAACTCACCCCCAGGTATCCATTATTCTGTATATAAACCATCTGAACCCCTCGATTAGATTCCAGTCTGTAACTCACTCCCAGGTATCCATTATTCTATATATAATCCATCTGAACCCCTCGATTAGATTCAAGTCTGTAACTCACTTCCAGGTATCCATTATTCTATAAATAAAGCATCTGAACCTCTCGATTAGATTCCAGTCTGTAACTCACTCCCAGGTATCCATTATTCTGTATATAAACCATCTGAGCCCCTCGATTAGATTCCAGTCTGTAACTCACTCTTAGGTAACCATTATTCTGTATATAAACTATCTGAACCTCTCGATTAGATTCCAGTCTGTAACTTACTCCCAGGTATCCATTATTCTATATATAAACCATCTGAACCTCTCGATTAGATTTCAGTCTGTAACTCACTCCCAGGTATCCATTATTCTCTATATAAACCATCTGAACCTCTCGATTAAATTTCAGTCTGTAACTCACTCCCAGGTATCCATTATTTTATATATAAACCATCAGAACCCCTCGATTAGATTCCAGTCTGTAACTCACTCGCAGGTACCCATTATTCTGTATATAAACCATCTGAACACCTCGATTAGATTCCAGTCTGTAACTCACTCTTAGGTAACCATTATTCTGTTTATAAACTATCTGAACCTCTCGATTAGATTCCAGTCTGTAACCCACTCCCAGGTATCCATTATTCTATACATGAACCCCTCGATTAGATTCCAGCCTGTAACACACTCCCAGGTATCCATTAATCTGTACATAAACCATCTGAACCCCTCGATTAGATTCATGTCTGTATCCATTAATCTGTACATAAACCATCTGAACCCCTCGATTAGATTCATGTCTGTTACTCACTCCCTGGTATCCATTATTCTGAGTAATGGCCTCGTGGTATTATCACTGGACTATTAATCCAGCAATCCAGAGGGTCAGTCTCTGTGGCACAATGGATCAGTGCACTGGACATCTAAACCAGAGGGTCTGGGTTCGGATCCTGGCAGAGATGGTGGTGTGAGGTTGAAATTTATTTTGGGCAGTATGGTGGCTCAGTGGTTAGCAATGCTGCCTCACAGCGTCAGGCACCCGGCTTCAGTTCCTTACTCGGGCAACTGTGCAGAGTCTGCACATTCTCCTCGTGTCTGTGTGGGTTTCCTCCGGGTGCTCCAGTTTCCTCCCAGAATCCAAAGATGTGCAGGCCAGGTGAATTGGCCATGCTAAATTGCCCCATAGTGTTAGGTGCATTAGTCAGGGGGAAATACACGGTAAGGGAATGGGTGTGGGTGGATTACTCTTCGGAGGGTCGGTGTGGACTTGTTGGACCGAAGGGCCTGTTTCCATACTGTAGGGAATCTAATCTAAACCATCTGAACCTCTTGATTAGATTCAAGTCTGTAATTCACTCTCAGGTATCCATTATTCTATTTATAAGCCATCAGAACCCCTCGATTAGATTCCAGTCTGTAACTCACCCCTAGGTATCCATTAATCTGTATATAAACCATCTGAACCCCTCGATTAGATTCCAGTCTGTAACCCACTCCCAGGTATCCATTATTCTGTATATAAACCATCTGAACCTCTCGATTAGATTCCAGTCTCGAACTCACCAACACTAATGTGATATTACAGCTCCTTCTGTACCATTATGTTTGGCATTACAACCTCCCCATGCCTGTTCCAACATGGAGACAGAATGCCACATCAACTGAAAAATCTCTGTATTTACAACACAATAAAATTAAAACCTTGAAAGGCCCTCAAAATTGACCTCAATGGTCCAGAACCAGACTTTTTAAATAACCAATCCTCGACTCTGTAAACAATGAATTCCAGACACTGGGCTTAGAGCTTAATTAAAAGTCATGGCAATTTATTAACAAGACAGTAACTTCAGCAGGACAAAATTAACAACAAACTAATTTAATTGATGGTTATAATTTAAACCCCATAGCCTCGATTTTCAGCTCCCATTCACCCAAAAGACAGACTAATAAAGAGGGTTGAATCATAAATAAAAGAAATTGACAAAATTTCCAAATCACATTAAATTCGGAGTTTTTATGAGGAATTGTTCTCCAACCATATATTGAATTGAATTGATTTGAATTTATTGTCACGTGTACTGAGGCACAGTGAAAAGCTTTGTCTTGTGAGCAATACAGGCAGGTCATGGAGTTAAGTAATAGACAAGTACATAATAGGTAAACAGCAGCAAAAAAAACAATGAAACACAGGGGCAGGTGAATGTTAAGAGTTTGTGAGTCCATTCAGTATTCTAACATCAGTAGGGTAGAAACTGTTTCAAAACCAACTGTATGTGTGTCTCGGCTTCTGTACCTTCTCCCCCGATGGTAGAGGTTGTAGAAAAACATTGCCAGGGTGGGATGGGTCTTTGAGAATGCTGGCGGCCTTTCCTTGACAGCGGGCCTGGTAGATGGATTCTATAGATGGGAGATTTGCCTTTGTGATTGTCTGGGCCGAGTTCCCCACTCTCTGTAACCATCTCCGATCTTGAATGGTACCCTTGCCATACCAGGTAGTGATACATCCAGACAGGATGCTCTCGATGGTGCACCTATAAAAGTTGGCAAGGGTATTCTCCGTCATGCCAAATTTCCTCAGCTGCCTGAGGACGAAGAGATGTTGTTGGGTCTTTGTAACCAATGCATCCACATGAAGAGTCCAAGAAAGCTGGTTGTGGATAACCACTCCCAGGAGATGGACACTCTCCACTTGTTCCACCTCTGTGCTGTTAACGTGTAGGGGGGGGGCATGAGTAACATCCCGCCGGAAGTCAATAATGCTTGGTTAATTTTCTGAAGACAATGAAGGCTACTTTTTCTGTTCATTATGGAGAAGTTACAGTGATAATTATAACTTAGTTTCGTGATAATTATAACTTAGTTTCTATTTTCTGAGCTTTCAATATTTGGTAATCCGAGGTCAGATTGAGAGCTTTCAAATCTTCATGCTGTAGCATCAACAGCCAATCTCCTTCTCTCAGACTCACAGCCCAAAAGCCAGTTCAAACAGTCCTGCCCTCCCTCTGCTTGACCATCATGTTCTCTCCAAGGTACTGACATGAATTCCTACGAACTGACTTCATTCATTGTCAATCATTTGCTATCTGGTTAAACTCACTGCTTCCCCCCCGCCCCCCCAACCCCTTCCCTCCCCCCGCCCACTATCGAAGAGTCAAAGTAATCTTTTCAATCAAGAACCAACCTGTAATTCATTTTCGGGCCTCAAACAATCAGCAACACTGTATTTGTTTTTTTTTATGTAACACAAGCTGTTGCTCATTATCCACAGGTCATCTTCAGCTCACAGCTTTCAGTCCATAGCTTCAAATCAAAACTGATAAAAGAATCAAATAAAACTAATGAAAAATCACAGTGGATTCTAAGACAGCACAGTGTGATTACTGTAGTTTTCCCATTATAAATGTACGAAAACTCCAATCTCAGCACAGAGTGATGTAACCCTAAAAATCAGAGAAGATATAGTTACCCACAGTACTGCAGTTGGTAACATTGAATTCCCTGAACACAATCATATTGATATAGTTGTCACTGATATTCTAAGTGGACAATCTCTCTACACACAAAAGGTAGACAGAAAAGGTCAAGTGTCATTGTGTTGTGAATTAGCTTAACATCTGACCATTGCTTCAGTCAGACTGCTCTTGAGGGACATCTGTAACCATATACAAGCTATGACAGAAATTACTGATACCACTATAACTGGTCAAGCTTGGAACAAAGAGAAAGGAGTCATTCGTTTATGATTCATCAGTCTATCAATTAGAATAAATAGTTCCTATTGACAGGTGAGGAGGTCATGGTGCAGTGGGTATCGTCCCTACTTCCAGGCCCCAGAAACACCGAGTTGTTACATGATCCAAATCAGTCAATCTGTAAATGCTTCTGACATGCCTGCAATGGGTGCTGAGTGCAGGAGAGACTGTCAGTCACTGCACCACCCTCCATGAAGGGGAAGCACGGTGGCTCAGTGGCTAGCACTGCTGCCTCACAGTGCCAGGGACTCAGGTTTGATTCCAGCCTTGGGCGACTGTGTGGAGTTTGCACATTCTCAGTGTTTGCATTGGTTTCCTCAGGGTGCTCTGGTTTCCTCCCACAGTCCAAACATGTGCAGGTTAGGTGGATCAGACATGCTAAATTACCCCATAGTGTCCAGGGATGAGTAGGCTAGGTGGATTAGCCATGGAAATGTCAGGTTACAGGGATAGGGTAGGGTCTGGCTGGGATGCTGTCCAGAGGATCGGTGTGGACTCAATGGGTCAAATGGCCTACTTCTACACTAGGTATTCTATCATTCTAGAATGTGTCCCCACACTTACAATGACTAATCCACCTAGCCTGCACATCCTTGGAGATTAAGGAGCAATTTTACCGTGGACAATCCACCTAATTTGCACAGTGCGAGGAAACCCCTACAGACACAGGGAGAACGTGCAAACTCCAAACAGTCTTCTAAGGGTAGAACTGAACCCAGGTTTTTGGTGCTGTGAGGCAGCTGTGCTAACCACTGTGACACTATGCCACCCGATATCCCCACACTGTGAAAAGACAGTCAGCTTTGGGTCTCATAACGTCTTGCTGTTTCTCAAATTCTTCTCTGCTGAGGTTCGGAACATTTGAACATGAGTCAACCATTGAGCCCCATGATTATTCCATTAAATCACAGCTTGACCGAAACTAAACTTTATTTAGCTCTTTCTTTGTCCCTTACCCTTTACCAATACACTTCCTTGAGAATTTTTGTTTGTGATGTAAAATAATTCATTTATGAGAGGATTGTTTACTGCTTATCCTTAATTGCCCAGAGGGTAGTTCGGATAAATATTGCTGTGAATCTGGAGTTGCATGTAGGGCAGATCAGGTTACCTTCTCTAACGGACACTTGTGAGCCAGCAGGGATTTTTTTCTGACAATTGACAAAGGTTTCATGTTGTACTCTTATGGATGAGGGAAGGGTGATCTTATTGAAACATTCAATGATTCTCGAGGAATTGATGGTATAGGTGCTCAGTGTAGAACTACAAGGTGCAGTTAAACAGTAAAAGGTCTTCCATTGAAGACAGAGGTGAAGAGGAATTTCTTAGAATGACATAATTCTTTATATAGGATAAGAGTACAGGAGTTGGGCATCGTGTTGTAATTGTAGAGGACATTGGTGAGGCCTGTGTCCAGTTCTGTTGTCGGAAAAATTGCATTAAGCTGGAGAGGGTTCACAAAAGATTTACCAGGATGTTGCTGGGAATGGAGAGTTTGAGATTATAAAAATAGACCGGAAAGACTGGGACGTTTTTCAGTGGAGCGTAGGAGGTTGAGGGGTGACTTTATTGAGGTTTATAAAATCATGAGGGGCATCAATTTGGTGTATGAAAAAGGTTTTTTTTTGAAAATGAGGGTAGGTGAGTTCAAAACTAGGGGTCATGTTTTTAAGGTGAGAGGAGAAAATTTAAACAGGACATTGGGGGCAACGTTTTTTTACACAGGGAGCGATTCATGCGTAGAGTGAACTTCCAGAGGAAGTGGTGGATGCGGATATGGTTACAACATTTAAAAAGGCATGTAGATAATTTTATGAATAGGAAAGGTTTAGAAGGATATGGGTCAAATGCAGGCAAGTGGGACTAGCGTAGCTTGGGAACACAATCGCCATGGACTGGTTAGACCGAAGTGTCTGTTTCGATGCTGTATGACTCTACGAGGCAGACAGGGCTCAAAAGGGCCGAATGGCCTACTTTCATGCCATTTTGGACAAATATGTCTGGGCAGCACCGCTGCCTCACAGCGGCAGGGACCCAGGTTTGATTCCAGCCTTGGGTGACTATCTGTGTGAAGTTTGCATATTCTCCCCGCATCTGCGTGGGTTTCCTCCCACAGTCCAAAGATGTGCAGGCTAGGGTGAATTGGCCATGCTAAATTGTCCATAGTGTTCAGAGATATGTAAGTTAGGTGCATTAGTCAGGGGTAAGTATAGAGTAATGGGTTTGGGCAGGAGTGTCAGTGTGGACTTGTTGGACCGAAGGGCCTGTTTTCACACTGTAGGGATTGTAAGATACTGGCCTATTGAATTATTTCATTACATTAAATACCTCAATCAAATCAGCCCTCAATCATGGCTCCTTTCTCTCTCTCCTCTTGTCAAAGAGGTACCCTCCTCCCAACCTGTCTCTTCCTTCCTCTCCAGGCTGCCTGGCTCATTGGCTCACTAGCCCCTTGCTGCTTCCTGGATAATGTTCCATGTAACTCATTCCCTGTCTCATTGTGTCATTCCAACTGGTTGGAGGGGATATTGATCAATTTCACAGCACACTGTAACATAGCACCTCCTAGTCACATTGCTTTGGTGACCTCAATCAAAGCAAACTTTTAAAAAAAACACAATTTCCTTATTCCCATGATTTAATTTATCAATGATGGCACATGACTACTTGACCAGTATATAGACCTCCTTTTATTCTTAGTAAAATAAAAAAGTCAGCATCTTGTGGTTACTGCAGCAGCACCTGCAGTCTCCACCCACCTACTGGGACTAACTTAATCTGACAGCAAGTGTACGGCAGAGATCCAAGGGGGTCTCAGAATTAAAAGGACAGCCTCATCTGACACAGACATCTCTTTTCAGCTAGCCATGGAAGTTCACTCTTCATGTCTCTCAACCCATTCCTATCTGGTAAAGCATACAGGATTTGCAGCAAAACATTCTTGCGTGGCCCAGCAAAGAGGAACAACATTACTAATCATTTCCAACAACTTTGAGGCACAGATTTTGAGAGCCGCGTGTTTTGATCAGTGTTTCCACAGTTCCGCAGACATTCAGCTGGAGAAGCTTCACTGGGAATGAGAATTAGGCTATGTTACTGCAAGGATATCCCCAAAGGCCTGCACCAGTGCTCCACAGAAACGAGTCCAAACTTCACCAAGTAAATTGAAGGCACTTAATTTCAATTAATGAATAAATCTGAAATAAAATGCTCGCTTTATTGATAATAATCATATCACTGCCAGTAGGTTACAAAAACTCACATGGTTCGTGCGTTCCCTTTGGGGGAGGAAATCTCCCATGATTCCATTGTCTGACCTACACATGACTCCAGACCTACAGCAATAATGGTCGAACATGAACCTTCACTAAATGATCCCGCACGACATGGGTAATCAGGGATGGGTAATCGATGCTGTCCTTTGTAATGATCGTAACGTACCCTTGACAACCAAAAACCCTATTGGGTCTCAGTACGAGACTGTGAGATTAGCACAATATGCCAGCAGCTGTCAATCACAAAGTACATTTTTATAGTCTGACAAGTAGGGAGTAAAACACTCTGGGACAATTGCCTGGAGAGTTATGAAACAGATACTGCCCATAGTTATTTTAAAGACATATAAGTGACTGAAAGATATGTCAAAGATGTAGGATCAATCATTTAATACCTCTTCCCAAGAAATACAGAGACTGATCAATAATCCAATAGCTGTCTCCAAGAAACACAGAGAGACTGATCGATAATTCAGTACATCTCTACGAGAAATACCGAGACTGATCAAGAATCCAATACATCTCCATGAGGATTGCAGAGACTGATCAACATCCCAGTGCATCCCTCTGAGAAATATAGAGGCGAACTAATATTAATATATATCCCTGACTGAATTACAGAGACTTTACTAATCCAGTAAATCCCTGTGGGAGAAATATTGACACCAATTAATAATATAGAGTCACAGAGTTATAGAGATATACAGCGGGGGAAAGAACCCTGCAGTCCAACTCGTCCATGCCGACTAGATATCCTAAATTAATCTTGTCTTATTTACCAGCACTTGGCCCATATCCTTCTAAACCCTTCATATTCATATACACATACAGATGCCTTTTAAATGGTGTAATCATACCAGCCTCCACCACTTCCCCTTGCACGTCATTCCCTACACGACCAGCCTCTACAAGAAAGAGTTGCCCCTTAGGTCTCTTTTATATCTTTCCCCTCTCACCCTAAACCTGTGCCCTCTACTTTTGGCCTCCCCCACCCCAGGGAAAAGACCTTGTCTATTTATCATATTCATGCCCCTCATGATTTATAAACCTCTAAAAAGGTCACCTCTCAGCCTCCGACACTCAAGGGAAAACAGCCCCAGTGAACTCAGCCTCTCCCTATAGCTCAAACCCTCTAACATCCACCTAAATATTTTCTGAACCCTTTCAAGTTTCACAACATCCTTCCTACAGCAGGGAGACCAGAATTGCACACAATACTCCAATAGTGACCAAATTAATGTCTTGTACAACCGCAACATGATCTCCCAACACCTACACTCAATGCACTGACCAATAAAGGCAAGCATGCCAAACACCTTCTTCACCACCCTGTCTACCTGTGTCTCTATGAGAAATACCAAGACTGATCAATAATCCAACACATTGCTGTGAGAAGTATGAAGGCTGGTCAATAATACTATACATCCCTATGAGCGATACAGAGTTTGATTAATAATCCAATACCTGACTAAGAAAATGACAGATACTGAACAATAATCAAATACATCATCATTTTGGAAAACACTGAGATGGGTCAATAATCCAGTACCTTGCTGTGAGAAATACAGAGAGCTGATCAATGAAACAATACAATCCTGTGAAGAATAAAGGTACTTATCAATAATCCATTGCATATCTGTGAACAATGCTGTAATGATCTGGTTCATGATAATACTGACAAGAGAGACCACAGAATGAAAATTGTCAATAGGCCATCCTTGTTAATTTTGACATTTTGGTTACTGTGGTGACAAGTCATTGAACATATTAATAGGAGGCTGCCAATGTATTTCTAACAAAAGGAAAATTAAAGTTTATCACATTGAATCTGAAAAAAAACCAAACTATTTTAAATAAGAATTATTTGAAATGGTTTTAGTATAACCATCAATAATAACATTTCAGTACTTTGCCCCCCTGAAGAACACCCTTAAAAAGGGAGTCAATTGTATGCAAAGGGCCACCCTGTTTCCACTTTAAAGCCCCTTGTCCATTTGGTGTGCACGTACTTGGTTTCTTATTGACAAACTTCTGCAATTGCTTAATGCTCACTTCTTTAGGTAATGTCTCTTCAGGAGACCCCTAAGCAAACTTAACACAGCTCACTTAACAGTTAACAGGAGTTCATAGAACATAGAACATAGAACAGTACAGCACAGAACAGGCCCTTCGGCCCACGATGTTGTGCCGAACATTTGTCCTTGAAATATTCTTCTGCAGCCTTCTATTTCTGAAGTTTGTTAAGACTTGCTTGTCCTCCTCTGACTGTTCGGAAGGCTGCTAAATTATACTGTTGCTGTTCAGGCCTTTTCTCTCTGAAAGAAACCTCCACCACCCCAGTCTCTCTCTCTCACACACACACACAAACAAAAACCTTCATATTCACTGAGCTGCTGGATAGTTTGCTTTCTGTCAAGGTAAACTATTTCTCTCTATGTGTCTTTCTGCTCTTGCTTTTTTAAAGCACTCAAGTATCCACCTCAAGGGTTTGTCATCTAAATGAAAACATCCTTAACGCACCCAATATAAAAATACATATCAATATTAGAGATGTAAATGGTTCTGTCTACTTCAGAGCCTAGTTTCCAAATAACAATATTTCATTAACTTTCATCATATCTATCATGCAGAAAAGAAATGCAAAGGTGCATTTAAGAGGAACTTGCATTTTTCAATTATAATTTCTTGTCATTTCTATTCTATCTGTGCAAATTTCACTGACATTAAAGGATATTCACATTAAATAATAATCATATTCTACACACATCTATTTTGATCACAACATCTGTTTTCTATATGATTGGATGCTTCATCAATATTTTACTATGGTTTATGGACAATCCAACCCCTGTATTACTATCATGCATTGCCAAAGGCATTTTTGTGGACCTATTTATGCTAATTGATTTATGAGTCTGTAAGCTTATGCAAGTAACTTCAATAGTTTACTGAGAGATACCCTTAAGTGTTCTATCTGACTTTTTAAGTACGTCCATAAATTCTGTCCACCACACTGCTGAAAGGATTCGGAGGTTTTGGAGAACGTACAGAATTGGCCTGGAGAAAGTGAGAACTGCAGAATGCTGGAGATCAGAGTCGACAGTGGGGTGTTGGAAAAGCACAGGTCAGGCAGCATCCGAGGAGCAGAGGAACCGACGTTTCGATAAACAGCCCTTCATCAGGAAACAGAATTGGCTTACCAGGATGTTGCCTGGTTTGGTGGGTATTAGTAGTGAGGAGAGGTTGAACAAACTTGGTCTGTTTTCACTCAAATGTCGAACAAGAGGGGTAAAAACCAACCGACTCCCCCAGCTACCTGGACTACACCTCCTTTTACCCCACCTCCTGTAAAAACAGTATCCCTTAGTCCCAGTTCCTCCGCATCCACCACGTCTGCTCCGAGGAGGACTAATTCCACTCCCGAACATCCCAGATGGCCTTGTACTTCACAGACTGTAATTTCCCCTCCCTCATGGTCAACAATACCCTCCAGCACAAGTCCTCCACTTCCTGCACCTCCGCCCTTGAACCCCACCCCTCCAATCACAACAAGGACTGACTGTGGCCACATCTTACCCCTCACCTGCATTCAAGGTTTCAAAGGATCCTTCCACATCTGGCAGAGATTTTCCTGCACCTCCAAACACCTCATCTCCTGTATCTGTGGCTCTCGATGTGTTCCATGTGACACCTGAGAGACAGGATGCCAACTTGCAGAATGTTTCAGAGAACATCTCCAGGACACAGGCACCGATCAACCCTACTGCCCCGTGTTGAACACTTCAACTTCTCCTCCTACTCTGCCAAGGACATGCAAGTACTGGGCCTCCATCGCCAAACCCTTACCACATGACACCTGGAGGAAGTATGCCTCATCTTCCGCCTTGGGACCCTCTAACCACATAGGATCAATGTCGATTTCACCAGTTTCCTGATCTCTTCCCCCATCCCATTTCTAACCCTCGAACTCAGCACCACCCTCTTGAACTGTCCTATCTGTCCGTCTTCCTTCCCATCTCTCAGCTACACTCTCTCCCTATCGCATTCCCAGCTACATTTCCATCAGCTCCATCCTCCCTCCCAGTTATCTCTAAGCCCCCTTGCCCCCCACACGCCCCCAATAATATTCCTGAAGAGGAGCTTATGTGTGAAATGTCGACTCTCCTGCTCCATGGATGTTGCCTGACCGGCTGTGCTTTTCCAGCACCACACTTTTTTCACTCTGATCTCTAGCATCTGCGGTCCTCACTTTCTCCTCGAAGGATGAGGACGTAGTAGTTTACAAAAATGTGACAGGCATGGATAGAATGGGGAGTTGGAGTCTTTTTCTCCCAGGGTAGAAATGTCAGTGACAAGGGGACGTAGGTCTAAGATAAAAGGGTCAAGAGTGTAATGCTGGAAAAGCACAGCCAGTCAAGCAGCATCCAAGGAGCAGGAGAATCGACGTTTCGGGCATAAGCCCTTCATCACTGGGATAAGGGGGCGGGGGGAAGGAAATGAGGAAACCGGTGAAATCCACATTAATCCCTGTGGTTGCAGGGTCCCAAGGCAGAAGATGAGGCATTCTTCCCCGAGGTGTTGGGCGGCAGGGGTTTGGTGGAGGAGGCCCAGGACCCGCATGTCCTTGGCAAAGTGTTCAGCCACAGGGCGATATCGTTGGTTGGTGTGAATGTTCTCTGAAACAATCTGCAAGTTGGCTTCCTGTCTCCCCAGTGCAGGGAAGACCACATCGGTTGCATTAGATACATTAGATGACATTTGTGGAGATGGATTACTATTGAATGTGGAAGGATCCTTTCAGGCTTTGGACAGAGGGGAGGGGAGTGGGTGGGTGTGGGCACAGGTTTTGCACTTCCGTGTGGGCGCAAGTTTTGCACTTCTTCTGGTTGCAGGGGAAGATGCCGGGAGTGGAGGTTGGGTTGGTGGGGGGTGTGGACCTGATGAAGGAGTCGCGGAGGGAGTGGTCTCTCCGGAACGCTGATGGCGGTGGGGAGGGAAATATATCCCGAGTGGTGGGGTCTGTTTGTAGGTGGCAGACATGGCAGAGGACGATGTGGTGTATACGGAGGTTGGTGACGTGGAAGGTGAGGACCAGGGAGATTCCATCCTTGTTGCACTGGGAAGGGTGGGATTCAAGCGCACAGGCATTGGAAGAAGAAGAGATGAACTGGAGGGCATCACGCGACCATGTGGGAGGGGAATTGCGATCTTTGAAGAAGGAGGCCATCTGGGATTTTCTGTAGTGGAACTGGTCATCTTGGGAATAGATGCGGTGGAGGCGAAGGAATTGTGAATAAGGGATGGCATTTTTACAGGGGGCAGGGTGGGAGGAGGGGTAGTCCAGGTAGCTGTGGGAGTCGGTGGGTTTGCAGTAGATTTCTGTGATTAGTCAGTCACTGGAGATGGAGGGGTCCAGGAAGGGGAGGGAGGTGTCCACCCACGACCTTTTCCTCCGCTACATCAATGACTGTATCGGTGCCATCTCGTGCTCCCATGAAGAGGTTGAACAATTCATTAACTTCACTAACACCTTTCACCCCAACCTCAAATTCACCTGGACCATCTCTGATACCTCCCTCCCGTTCCTGGATCTCTCCATCTCTGGTGACCGACTAACCACAGACATCGACTACAAACCCACCGACTCCCACAGCTACCCGGACTACACCTCCTCCCATCCTGCCTCCTATAAGAATGCTATCCCTTATTCCCTATTCCTCCGCCTCCACCGCATCTGTTCCCAGGATAACCAATTCTACCATACAAAATCCCAGATGGCCTTCTTCTTCCAAGACCGCAATATCCCCTCCCACAGAACTCACCATGTGGATACAGAACTGGCTCAAAGGTAGAAGACAGAGGATGGTGGTGGAGGCCTGTTTGTCAGACTGGAGGCCTGTGACCAGTGGAGTGCCACAAGGATCATTGCTGGGTCCACTACTTTTCATCATTTATATAAATGATTTGGATGTGAGCATAAGAGGTACAGTTAGTAAATTTGCTAATGACACCAAAATTGGAGGTGTAGTGGACAGCGAAGGAGGTCACCTTAGATTACAATGGGATCTTGATCAGATGGGCTAATGGGCTGAGAGGTAGCAGATGGAGTTTAATTTAGATAAATGCGAGGTGCTGCATTTTGGGAAAGCAAATCTTAGCAGGACTTATACACTTAATGGTAAGGTCCTAGGGAGTGATGCTGAACAAAGAGTGCAGGTTCATAGCCCCTTGAAAGTGGAGTCACAGGTAAATAGGATAGTGAAGGTGTTTGGTATGCTTTCCTTTATTGGTCAGAGTATTGAGTACAGGAGTTGGGAGGTCATGTTGCGGCTGTACAGGATATTGGTCAGGCCACTGTTGGAACATTGCGTGCAATTCTGGTCTCCTTTCTATCGGAAAGATGTTGTGAAACTTGAAAGGATTCAGAACAGATTTACAAGAATGTTCCCAGGGTTGGATGCCAATTTGCAGCTCATTTCAAAGAACATCTGTGAGACACCCACACCAACCAAAGCCACCCCACTGTGGCTGAACACTTCAACTCCCCCTCCCACTCCACCGAGGACATGCAAGTCCTGGACCACCTCCACTGCCAAACCCCGACCACCCAACTCCTGGAGGAAGAACACCTCATCTTCTGCCTTGGAACCCTTCAACCCCATGGGACTAATGTGATTTCACTAGTTTTCCCATTTCCCCTCCCTCCCATCTTATCCCAGGCCCAAGCCTCCAACTTGGTTCCGCCCTCTTGACCTATCCCTTGTCTTTCCCAACTATCCGCTCCATCCTTCTCTCTGACCTGTCACCTTCTGCCCCACCTTAATCTATCTATTGCATTCTCATTTACCTTCCCCCAGCCTCACCTCCCCCTCCCATTTCTCTCTCAGCTCCCCGGCCCACCGAGTCTCATTCCTGATGAAGGGCTAAAGCCCCAAATGTCGACTCTCCTGCTCCTCAGATGCTGCCTGACCTGCTGTGCTTTTCCAGCACCACACTCTCGACTCTGATCTCCAGCATCTGCAGTCCTCATTTTCTCCTATAAGATAAAAGGAGGTAAGTTTATATAAGGTGTGAGGAAAGTTTTTAAAAAAACACTTGAGAGTGCTAAGTGCCTGGAATGCGCTGCCGAAGGAAGTGTTGGAGATGGATGTAATAACAACATATAAGAAGCATATTGACAGATACATGAATAGGCAGGGAATAGAGAGATATGTACCATGTGGGGCAAAAGATTTATAGTTTAGAAAGGAATCATGTGTTGGCCCAGTCTTGGTGGGCCAAAGGACCTGTGCTGTACTGTTCTTTGTCCTTTCCATGATCCACTCTGACCATTGGAGAAGCTGATGTAAATGTTTATTTTCTGATTCATTCTCTAATCATTCTTTATTTCACTTGCTGTTTCTTTCACCACTGTAAATATACTTCTGTTTTGACTATTCTCCATGTCATAGTAGCGACTAAACATATTAATGTGATATACTTGCTGATCTTTTTCTCGTATTTAGAGTGCTTACTACATAATTCACAATGTACTGTTTCTTTTATGTGATAATGTCCGGTGAACCTTGCTATTAATGGCCCTCCAGAGTCAGGTAACAACACTAATATCTTGTGTGCAGCAATAAAATTCAAAGCTTTGGTCGTTTATCTGCTCTAGATTTTATTGACTGTCAAGCACTTCTGTCCAACTCACATGCCTTTGTTAGTGCTTCTTCCCTCAGAAACATGACACAGGTTGGAAGCGTGTTTTCCAAGCTTTGGTTTGTAGTTTGTAGTTTATCTTCCATTAATTCAAGGGGTGCTCTCACCTCGCATCTGTATATGACCTCAAGAAAGACTCGAATCTGTCAACGCTCATGACAACGAGTAACAAAGATTACCTCAATTACTTGGATACCCCTGACAATGAGCTATAATCATGGTCTTTAAAGGTTAATGCTATCTTTCCAATGCTTCTTAAATTTCTGGATGAGAAATTCAAATTGCAAAAAAAGACATTGTTTTATTGCCAAGCTATTCATTATTTATTTGAATATTTGTAACATAAAGTTTGATCTGATTGCATTTCTTTTGGTAATCCGTATCTCGCCAAAGAATTGAACTAATTCTCTCCCACTATTTTTGCAGACATGTTTTCCAAACAATTCCATCTCAGGAAATTGTCTAAACATCCATTATCACTTAAAAATACTGACTCCATGTCTGGTTTTAGGTAGTGGTCCTACACAATCCATTCAGACTCTCCTTAGCAGTTGTTCAAAATCTGGTGTCGGAATTAAAGGCACAGGTTTAATTGAGTGTTAGGATTTTCTCACCGATTGACATGAATGGTATGCCTGGCAATATTTCACCTCACCTTTATGCAATCCTGTCCAATGAAAATATTTCAAGAATGATATTTTAGTCTAGGATTTCCCAATACCCCAAGTAATTTGCCTGTAGGATTTGTTGTTACAATATTCATAAGGAACTGCAACTTAGATTAGATTAGATTCCCTACAGTGTGGAAACAGACCCTTCGGCCCAACCAGTCCACACCGACCCTCCAAAGAGTAACCCACCCAGACCCGTTTCCTTCTCACTAATGCACCTAACACTACGGGCAATTTAGCACGGCCAATTCACCTGACCTGCACAACTTTCGACTGTGCGAGGAAACCCACGCAGACACAGGGAGAATGTGCAAACTCCACACAGACAGTTGCCCAAGGCTGGAATCGAACCTGGGACCCTGGAGCTGTGAGACAGCAGTTCTAACCACCGTGCCACCCATTGGACTAGTGTCCAGTCCTCATCAGCTGGTATTTGAGATGGTCATCATTTCCTGATGGCAAACATTTTTGGTGGAATCTGCCCAGCTCCTGAATGATGGAAGAATTGGCAAGAAAGTTAGAAGAACTGTAAGAGATGAGATGAGGAGCTTCTCGATGTTGAGTAAGAAAGTCCCAAATTTTCCAACAAAGAATGGTGAGATGATTGATGTTCTCACTAGTGAGTGGCTAAAGGCCCATTTGCCTTTCTTAGCATGCTCATTATTATGTAATCTTGTCTCATTGATATGCAGTTTCATATTTCTCATCAGGGAAGCAGTGACCAGGTAGTATTGTTATTAGACTAATAATCCAAAACCTCAGCCTTCTCTCCTGAGGACACAGATCAATTCCTACTACAGCAGATGGTAAGTCTGAACTTTATTAAGTCTGAACTTAATAAAAATATTTGAAATAGCCTAACGGCAACCATGCAACCATTACCGATTGCTGTAAAAACCCAAAAAGGAAATCTGCCTTATCTGATCTGGCCTACATGTCACCCCAGATCCACAGTCATGTGATGGGATAGCCAATAATCGGTGGCCTGGCCAGCGATGCTGTCATTGTGTGAATGAATTAGAAAATAATTCTCCCATTTGGCACCCCAGTTTGCCGATGGGTAATTAAAAGAAACATTGCAGGGCATCTGCATACTGCCAATGCTTGACCGAGTGAAAGGTTGGGTACCAGTACCAGGAATTCTGGGAGTCCTAGCAATGGCGAGTAAGGGAATACAAGAGGGGGCATTCATGGAGAGGGGAAGAGGAGTGCTTCGAAGGATGGCATGAGAACTGAAGCCTCCATGAAAAATACATAAAAACACACTTAGCCAATTTCTGATAATATCTAGCTCTTCGCCTTTTAAATGATAGTGCTCAGATATTAGGTCAGATTCATTTAGAATCTGAAATTGCATTGCCACTAAAGATGGATAAATGTGTCAGCCTCAGTCTCTTGACCTTCATTATTACATTTAAGTTTTCAAAATCACCTTCAGGTAACTGAATTTTGAAGTCAGTTATTTTCAAAGGCTTCTCTTTTTTTTCTGTCTAACTCTACGAGTCTGGGACCTAGTCACAACACAGTCAGTAAATAATTCACAATAATCCTCTTGCAATATCTAAATTTCTTTCACTTCCACTGGCTTTTCCACCACCTTCAGTGACAGCAATATTTTTGAACCAGCAAGGTAATTACCAAGATAAAATCAATTCTTTCCAACTCCAATCACAACTGTAGCTTCTCCATTTACTGAGTCACTTTTTTTAATCCATACTATGGGTCCAATATGTAACCTCTGTTCATGCCTCAAATAATTACTATTTTACTTTCATGAGCCACTCCGAAAGACAAATTGCACTATCAGCAACCAACTTGTTCCACCGTCTCCCAATATCGTTAAATGGTTTGCTTCCTTATTTTGAGGAGTAAGGAAATACATTTCCCTTTGAAAAACAATATTCATAATCTTCGGTGGTCTGATTCTCTTCATCTACAGTCAAGGAAAAGTTTTCTTGACTGCCTCGAGCTGTCTCTCCTTTCCCAAAATTCACACCGTTTTCCACCCCCAGATCTTCTCCTCCAGTTTCCTCGTCAAATTCCCTTGACATTTCTCACACGTAACTGTTTGTGTGAGATATGATAAGTACCTGTGAGAACAGGGTCCTCCTGAATCACTGATACTAGACATCCACTGAAATAAGACAAAAATGCTGGGATACCATTTCTTCCACAATCTTGATTTCCCTTGCATTCTCAACCTGTTTTGTTATTTCCAATCATCAAAACCATTGATCCTACAGTTCAGTCAGTCCTGCTGTAACGTGGTAGTTCCGTTCTCGTGCAATCCCATGTCGTAAGAAAATCACGTAATAGCAGCACCATTTAAACCCAATGAGGTCGGATTCGCGTTATAACCGATACACGCGCTTTAGATAAATTTTGCGCTTTAGAAATGATGTCCCCAATTCATCAATCGCGTTACGGCAAATTCACATTAGCAAAACACGCATTATTGCTGAATGACCTGTACTTCTCCTCCTCTGACCAAGTTTCAGTTATAACTCCCAATTCTAATTGGTAAGCTTCAGGGACAAGCATATCAACATTGAATATTTTCATTTATAAACAATATTTTCATAGACTGCAGCTTGTTTTTTTGACAAATTGTTAACAGCTGTACTGGCACAGTGTGGGGTCAAGAAGGGGCACGGACTTGGTTGAAAGGAGTGCTATTCTGAATTCTGTATTTCTCTACTTTTTCATTTATTCCTATGATCTTTATTTCTTAGAACAAAAAAACAAAGAAAATTTACAGCCCAGGAACAGGCCCTTCGGCTCTCCAAGCCTGAGCCGAACCAAATCTAAACCTGTCACCCAATTCCTAAGCATCTCTATCCCTCTGCATCTGCCCAGACACCTCTTAAATGAATCTACCGTGCCTGCCTCTACTACCTCTGCTGGCAACGCAGTCCAGGCACCTACCACCCTCTGTGTAAAGTAGTTGCCGTGTGTATCCCTTTTAAACTTTTCACCTCTCACCTTGAAAGCATAACCTCTCATTATTGAATCCTTTACCCTGGGAAAAAAAACTATCTCTATCTAGCCTGTCTATACCCTTCATGATTTGGTACACCTCAATCAGGTCCCCCTCTCAATCTCCTGTTTTCTAATGAAAATAAACCTAACCTACTCAACCTCTAGCACCATCCACACCAGGCGACATCCTTGTAAGCCTTCTCTGCACCTTCTCCAAAGCGTCTACATCCTTTTGGTAATGTGGAACCAGAACTGTACACAGCATTCTAAATGTGGTCGAACCAATGTCTTGTACAATTGTAACATGACTTGCCAACTCTTATACTCAATACCCCGTCCGATGATGGCAAGAATACTATATGCCTTCTTGACCACTCTATCCACCTGTGCAGCCACCTTCAGGGTACAATGGACCTGAACTCCCAGATCTCTCTGTTCATCAACTTTTCCCAAGGCTCTTCCTTTTTTTATTTTTTTTCCATTAGAATTTGCACTTAAGAACCTGCACCTGGGTACCTTTGCCCTAAGATAGTGACATCATTAAACTTTTCAGTGTACTCATTTGAGTACATGACAATGAAGCTCATTCGAATTCGAGTCTGACACTTTCCTTTGAGCAATGCCATGAATGTTTGGTTAATCAAAGTATCTCTGTCACAAAATCAAAACTGATCAAGATATGTATATTGATCTATAATCTAATACATCCCTGCAAAAAAAAAAGGCGGATCAATAATCCCTGTGGGAACTACAGAGACTGATCAATAATCAAACATATCAATCTCAGAAATACTGAAACTAACCAAAATTTATTATATATTATACATATTAGATATATATTGTCCATCCTGTGAGAGAAACAGAGACTGATCAATAATCCAATCCACTGCAGTGAAAAATAGACTTGTGTTAGAAATACAAAGGTTAATCAATAATCAATAATCCATTCCATTCCTCATGGAATGCAGGGAGAGATGGACATTTCAGCACATCCCCTCGAGAAATACAGAGACTAATCAATAATCTAATACATCCCTGTGAAAAATATAGAGATATGTCAATAATCTAGTACATCTGTCTGAAATAGAGACTGATCAATAATTCAGTGCATTACTAAGAACCACGGAGACTGATTTAACACTTCACTGGCCACAAGTGAAGTGCCAGGTGACTGAAGGACAGCTAATGTGGTGCCTTTGTTTAGGAAGGGCAGCAGGGATTGGCCAGGTATGTAGAGACCAATTAGCCTGACATCAACGGTAGGGAAATTACTGGAACAAATTCTGAAGGACATGATTAAATCAATACTTAGAAAGACAGCGATTGATCAGAGATAGCCAACACGGATTTGCTAGAGGGTGATCCTTTCTGACTAACTGTCCTGTGGAAGGACATTCTGCCTATTGAGGGAGTGCAGCGTAGGTTCAAGAGGTCAATTCCCGGAATGGCGGGACTATCCTATGTTGAAAGATTGGAGCGACTGGGCTTGTATACCCTTGAGTTTAGAAGGCCGAGAGGGGATCTGATTGAGACGTATAAGATTATTAAAGGATTCGACATTCCGGAGGTAGGAAGCATGTTTCCGCTGATGGGTGAGTCCAGAACCAGAGGACACAGTTTAAAAATAAGGGATAGGCCTTTTAGAACAGAGTTGAGGAGAAACTTCTTCACCTAGAGAGTGGTAGGTGTATGGAATGCTCTGTCCCAGAAGGCAGTGGAGGCCAAGTCTCTGGATACTTTCAAGAAAGAGATGGATAGAGCTCTTAAAGATGATAGAGTCAAGGGTTATGGGGATAAGGCAGGAACAGGATACTGATTGTGGATGATCAGCCATGATCATAATGAATGGTGGGTGCTGGCTTGAAGGGCCAAATGGCCTACTCCTGCACCTACTGTCTACTGTCTATTGTCTAAGTTTTTATGAAAGGGTGATTAAATATATTGGTGAGGGCAGTGCAGTCGATGTGGTTTAGATGGATATCAGTAAGGCCTTTGACAAGGTGCTACATGGAAGGCTGGTCCAAAAGGTAAGAGCCCATGGGATCCCAAGCAAGTTGGCAAACTGGATCCAAAGTTGGCTTATAAACATGAGGCAAAGGATAATGCTGGAGAGTTGTTTTTGTGATTGGAAGCCTGTGACCAGTGGTGTATCTCAAGGATCATTGCTGGGACCCTTGCTGTTTGTTATGTACATTACTAACTTGTAGATGTGAATGTGGAAGGTATAATTAGTAAGTTTGTCAAAGACAAGAAAATTGTTAGTTTTGTTGGCACTGAAGAGGAAGATCTCATTCTACAGTCTGGTATTGATCAGTTGGTAAACTGTGCAGAGCAATTGAAGATGAAATTTAAGTCCGATAAATGCTAGATGATACATTTCTAAGAAGGGAAGGATATGCACAACAAGTCCCCTGGGAGTCCTGAGGAACAAAGGGACTGGGTGAACAAGTCCATAAATCCCGAAAATGTCAGCCCAGTAAAGAAGGCATCCAGAATGGTAGAATCAATACAGTGCAGAGAGGGGCTGTTTGGTCCATCAAGTTTGCATTGACCCTCTGAAGAGTATCCCACCTAGACATATGCTACCCCCCCGTAACCCTGCATTTCCCATGTCTCACCACCGAGCCCACACATCCCTGGACACTATGGGCAACTTCAACCTGGTGAATACACCTAACCTACACATCTTTGGACTGTGGGAGGAAACTGGAGCACCCGGTGGAAATCAATGCACATCCAGGGAGAATGTGCAAACTCCGCACAGACAGTCGCCCGATGCTGGAATCGAACCTGGGACCCTGGCGCTGTGAGAAAGCAACGCTAACCACTGAGCCACTGTGCCGCCACAGGATCCGGCCCATTGGAATGCTTGCCTTTATTCGCTGTGGTGTTGAATATAGGTGCAAAGAGGTCTTGTTACAACTGTATGAAGCATTGAATTGGCCACAGATGGAATACTGTGTGCAGTCCTGGTCATCTCACTATTGGAAGGATCTGATCGCACTGGAGACAGTGCAGAGGAGATTCACCAGGATGCCATCTGGAATGCAAACTCTCAGGTATGAGGAGTGTAATGGATGGGCTGGGTTTCTTTCCTCGGAACAAAGGGGGGTGGGGGGGGGGGGTGCGGGGGTATCTGGTTGAGGCATAGGCAGAGTAGATCATGACAATCTCTTTCTCATGCCTACGACAACAGGGCACACCTTTAAAAGATGAGAAAGGAGTGGTTTTGATGAGATCGGGTTGAAACATGTTTCACCCAGGGGGGTAGAAATATGGAACATGCCACCTGAAAGGGTGTTGGAGAGAGACATCCTTCCATCATTTAAAAGGTAGCTGCATGACCATGTAGAATTCCAGGGCATTGGACCAAGTGCAGGTGAATGGGATTAGCTAGTTTGATGTTTGTTAGTTAGCACAGACATGGTGGGTCAAAGGGCCGGTTTCTGTGCTATATGACTCAATAACTCTAATAAACCCATTCATGTTAGAACCACCAAGACTGATTAACATTACGTTGTTGAGAATTTTAAAGAGGCAGATTAATATTCTAATACATTCCTGTGATATATGCACAGACATTATATACAGCAAAGAATCCAATGCATGCTGTGAGAAGTACCAGCCACGATCAATAAATCAACACATACTTGCAATAGATACAGCCTGATCAATAATCAATACATCACTGCCTGAAATACACAGCTTGATCAATAATCAATACATCACCAGCCAAAATACTGAGCCTGATCAATAATCCAATACATCACTACCCAAAATGCACAGCCTGACCAATAATCAATACATCACTGACCAAAATACCAGAACTAATCAATAATCATTACATCTCTGTGAGAAACATTGAAACTGAATAATAAACAGAAACTCGAATGTTGCTGAAAATGATATATTTTGTCAAAGCTTTTCACCTTCCGCTTGTCAGAAGAATGACACTGATAAGTGATTTAAGATTGTCAGCCAGTTTTTGCAGGAGGTAGCCTGACTTGCACTGGAGGCTATGTGTATTAATGCACACAGTCCTGTTCCTTGCAGACAGAAGGAACATGTGCACACACTGAACTGCACCTGTTCCAATTTGACACAACAGTCGGCAGCCATTCGCTGACTCATTTCTTTGGGCAATATTCTGGCCAATCAGAGTCAACCTGCCTCTGTTACCAGGCAGTCAATCATCACTAACTGACCTATTCTCCATGGTAATGCTTAACCAATCAGAGTCCACTTGCTTTTCCTCTCATTCAGTTTAAATATTGGCTATTGGTACTCATGTCCTGGCAAGTGTGAGACTAAAAGCTATGACAAAATATTTATTTCCAGCAATATTCTAGTCTCTACCACCAAATGACTGAATTATCTGATACATTACTGCTCAAATTACAGACTCCTCAATGATTCAACACATCCCTTTAAGAAACAATGAAATAGATCAGTAATTAAATAAATTTATGTAATAAATAGAGACTGATGAATAATCCAACCTATCCTTGTGATAAATAGCAAGACCCAAATAGCAAGAAAAACCCAAATTTATCTATAACTCATACTTTTCTGTGAAAAACATGGAGACTGATCTATATCCCAATGCAAACATCCCTAAAATGAAGACTGATCAATAATCCAGCTCATCCCTATGACAAATATGGACACTAGTGCATAAAGCATTACACTCCTGCACAAGATACAAGGTCTGATCAATAACCCAAACATCCCATGAGAAACAGAAACTGATCAATAATATAATACATCCCTGCCTGACATACAGAAATTGATCAATAAATCAACGTACCTCGTGAGAAATAACAAGACAGCTCTATAATCGAATTCATGCTTATAAGAAATACCAAGGCTGATCAATAATCCAATACATCCCTGTAAGAAATGCCAAGACTGGTCAATAAACCAATACATACCTGCGAGAAATACAGAGACTGATCAATATTCCAATACATCACTGCCCGAAATACCGAGACTGATCAATAATCCAATACACCCTGTGAGAAATATAGAGACTGATCAATAAACCAATATATCCATGTGAGAAGTACCAAGATTGATTAGTAATCCAATACTTCTCTGCAAGAAATACCAAGACTGGTCAATAATCCAATCCAGCACAGCCTGAAATACCAAGACTAATCAATATCCAATACACTGTGTGTGTTAAATACTAGAGGTTAAATGCTGATTAGACTGAGTCCAGGCAAATACTTTTCCAGTCAGAATTTTATTCCCAATCTACAAATGTCAACCACACTGATTATGTTTTCCCCACATTTTTACAACGGTTCTAATGCAATTATCCCTTAATTAACAGATAATCATTATTCATTCTCCAGCGCCATTAGGTTTTAGGCACCACGCAGCTCCTAATAGACAAGTCTTTTTCAAACAAATTAATACATTACACAATAACTGAAAAAAAACCAAAAAAAAACACAATGACAACATTTTACAATCCTTGTGTTTCTTGAAAGTGTACATTTGTGTTCTAAATGTCTTTTTTTCTGTGCTTCAACAGTTTCTGAGAGCTTGCTCCTTTTTTCAAAAAGCAGTCAGATGGCAGACTGCAGCTATCTATTCATATCTGTTGTAAAACAGCAATATTGATTACAGTCCTTTCCCATTCATGAGTTTCAAAAACTGTCCATTTATCCCATAATGACTCATTATCAATGTAGCACTCAATGGATGTTGCTGCTAAATCCCTATTTTTAGGATCTGCCAATAGTTCAATTAAAAAAAGCCACATTTAATGCCCGGACAAGAGCGAGAGTGTCTATAGCTAACGTTTGTTTTTTTTTTCACTACTCTTCAGTTTTGACTTGAAACTTCCTGAGCTAAAGGACAACATTTATCCTCCTTTCCAAAATGAAAAATTTTAAATCTGACTGCATTGGAGAATTCATCAGAATTTGCAGTAGAGTTATGACCAAAAACAGTCTGTTTCATGTCCCTGGTGATGGAAATTTGAAAACACAATGCTCCGTTTTTTTCAGTGTTTTGTCTGACTGAAAACTCCCACCTTGGCATTTTGCATAGTTGTATACAACTGTAATGCTTCAAAACTGCCATCTGGTCTTATGTGGCAGCTCTGCCAATTAGCTGCCCAATTAATCTTCGCAATTCCGCTCCTTCAGTTTTGGAAGGCACTGTATCATTTTCGAGGCAAAAGTGAGGACTGCAGATGCTGGAAACCAGAGCTTAGATTAGAGTGGTGCTGGAAAAGCACAGCAGGTCAGGCAGCATCCGAGGAGCAGGAAAATCGAAGTTTCAGGCAAAAGCCCTTCATCACGAATTCGACCCTGATGAAGGGCTTTTGCCTGAAATGTCAATTTTCCTGCTCCTCGGCTGCTGCCTGATCTGCTGTGCTTTTCCAGCACACCTTTAATCTAAACACTGTATCATTTTCTCCTTGCATCTTTATAACAACAATGGGGCTGACATAAAGAAACCCTTGGTCCTTTCTGTTTGACTAGCAATCCAATATACTTAAAAGCCCCTAAAGTTGAATGTCCAATTTTCAATCCTGGTGCAAGCCCGTTTATGACAACGTTTTTTGAGTTCCTGGCCCCCCGACCCCACATAAAGTAACCTACATGCATCATAAAGATGCCTGAAAACCGCCCTGTGGTCCCAGTAGAGTAGGCAGGGTCTGCTTTCAACCTAATTTTGAAAAGACTGACCTTACTGTAGAGGTCAGGAAGAAGAGGCAACAACAATGCCCGAACACATTCATTTAACGTTCGGTTAACTTCCTGAGTGTCTCCCTCTACATTTGGCACTTCTGGAGAATGCACTTGCCTTTTCAGCTGAGCTCCTTGCAGAAATGTAGCTTTCTTATAAGGTGATCTAAATTCCCAAGTATTTAAACATAGAAACATAGAAACATAGAATGCTAGCAATACCAAAAAAAATCACCGAATTGCTTTTCTCAGACCAGGTGAATTTACTCCTCTATCTCAGACCCACAGTTTTTCTTCAACACTTTGTGTCTCTTGCCTTGCTTTAGCAGGAGACACTGTTACCTTGAATGTCTACCTATCTGGTAGGACCGTTTGTCCTCTATTTTGCACTGCTGTGTACAACCCAAATTCCCTTCAGCTTTGTAAATCCTGGCTATTCATTGTCATTGAATTTTGTTCACAGCCAATTAGATGCCCCGATCACAGAGACTCCTACTCCAGGTGGTATTCCTGGTCTGTTCTATATTCCTTGACCTTGGTAAGCTGCAGCTTATAGTCTATAGTCTAGCTCTTGGTTAATGTTTGACTTGACCACCCTCTTACCAATTGGATTTCTTTCTCGGAGCATGTTGACTCTCAGATCCGCTGTCCAAACTAGAAAAGTATTTCCTTGTCTTTTCTTTTTATACTTCGAATTCCCAATAAATGGGAATGACCTCCTGTCCCCATCCTATACATTTAGTCTGTTGTTATACTGCCCAGTGGCCTTCATGTTATACCTATAAGAATGACATTTCTCCACTGACGAGCTCCCTCCTCGTGAATATAGAACATAGAACATAGAAAAGTACAGCACAGGACAGAATACTGGACTTTAGTACCCACTTTTGATAGTTATTCTTTGCGACCAATAGCCTCACTTTTAACCAGCATACCTGATTTGTCCATCATCAGATACATGATAATGTTATCCTCATAGGTGTGCAACATATGTTCATGATAGATAGCTGGCTCCTCACTGCTTTTACCATCCACAGCCAGCAACCTTAAAGCCAGGCAAGTCTCGTTCCCATTCTTTACCGGTATTATTTTTTTCTGGCTTTACCAATAGATTTCCTTGGGCATCTCCAACCTTTAAGCACCTCTCTTTTATTATAAACTGTATCTCTTGTCTCAAACTCGTTTCCAATGGCTTTACATTATGGCTCACTGATTTCTTCCTGAGGCCTCAGGCTTGCTGCTTGCGTACAGTGTATTTAAATGATTAAAAAGCAAAATATAGCTCCTTCCCAAGCTGGTGGCTGATCACTAACTACTGATTGGACTTTAAAAGGATTCCTACCAAAAACTAGCTGATACGGACCATATCAAACCAAGTCCATCAAAGTATATACTAGTGCAGCACATACTAATACAGCTGATAATGTACAGTTTAACTGAGTTTCCAAAGTTTTATTTCATCCATTTCGTCAATACTGCATGGCTTCACACCTACCGTCACTGAAAGGCCTTACTGCTGCTGCAGTCATAGTTACTATGTTCAAATTTACACCAGAATTTCTAAATTCATCATTGGCAAACTGTCCTCTAGAAATGTTGCAAGTTGTCCAAATACGGTTCCTATCCACATTTCCACTACCTTATCCACAATTTTTTAAAAGCACTGTATTATTGTCAACAAGCTTAATCCCTTTGTCATTTTCGCTCAATTTAAGATACAAATATTTTCAGCTTTATCACAATCCATAGCCACCACCTTTGTTGAAATTCCTCGGTAAGATTGGACTTACTATAGCCTATGATGGCGATGGTGATGGTAATGGTGCCTTTTGACACTTCTTACGATCTTACATCTCTTCTAAGGGTTTATTGCACTCTCCGTCCCTTATTCCTGCATCTGTGACTACATTTCCTTTTCATTTCGCAAATGGTCTATGTAGTTTTTTTTAAAATCAAAATTAATTTCTTTTCATCTACATTTCTGTGCCCTGGTGTCAGTAACACCTCTCCAAATCTTTAATGGAGAGATTCTGTTTCATTAAAAGAACACGGCAGTATTTCGATTGTGTATGCTGCAATTTCACAGCTTTTACTGATATAATGGCATTGTTGTTTTCCAAACCCAATGTTTTTCATATCTTTTTCTTCAGTAGTCCACTTAATAACAACATGATTTCACCGCAGACTATACCTGTGCTGATAAGAAAATTGACTCTAGCTGTGATATAAGGAATGACCTCTGTTTTTAAAGGTTTCAGTTTGCTATCATTTCTAAATCTCAAACTGGTGGTACAAACGTCCAAGTTTCTTGGCTTTGTTCTAATTCTTATTACTCAGAGTGTCTAGGTAGCTTTTCAATCAGTCTATTCCACAATTGTATATATATATTTACTGCTTAGTACAGCGCAATTGAATGATCACTGGGATGAAGCTTCTGTGACGAATACAATGCCCTCTCCTTGATCCCAAATCTCCACCTTCTATTTGGTGTTCAGCTTTAAATATCCTGCTACTCCATTCTATGACAGATCGCTATTTTGAATCACACCTGAAACATCGAATCACCGTATCCCTTTCTGCGAGTATTTCCGGAATTCATTTAAAACGGAGGAGTTCCTTCTCTCAGTCTGTTGAGAGTCTTTGGAACTGCCTGCCTCGGACAGCTCTTGGGGCGATCACTGGCTGCCATTCTGAAAAAGACCACTTTATCCCCAATCAGTATCAGAGATCAGTATCAGTATCTCAATCAGAAATGGATCAAAGTTCCAAGACATCCCTACTGGAAATACAGAGATAAATGAAAAACCAATATATCAGAAGAAATACAGAACCGCATTAATAATCTAATACCTGCCTGCTGTAAGCATAGAAACTGAACAATAATTCAGTACATCCATGTAAAAAATACAGAGACTGATCATATCTGATGACACCTTGGTTAAAGTACAGAAACTGAATATTTAAACTGGAAATGCTGGAAAAACCCAGCAGATCTGGCATGGTACATGGAGAGAGGAACAGCTAAGGTTTTCTGACATGCCTCCTGCCCTAAAGAAGCATCATAATGGCTTGAAATGTTAACTCTGTTTCTCTCTCTCCACAGATGAGTTTCTCCAGCACTTTCTGGTTTTGTTTCAGATTTCCAGCACTTGCAATGAGAAATACAGAAACTAATCAATAATCCAGTAAGTTTCAGTGAGAAATGCCAAAATTGGTCAAGAATCTAAATATTTATTGTGTGAAACTTCAAGTGATTAGCAAACCTATATAAATCTGTGAGAAATTTGGAGACTGATCAATAAGCCAGTATATCCCTCTGAGAAATATGGAGACCGAACACTATTCAACATGAGAACCACAGAGAATGATCAGTAATTGAATATAGCCCCAACAGTAATCATTAAACCGATACATCCCCATGAGGCACAAAGACAGGTCAATAATCAAATATAAACTTGTGAGATATCCAGAGATTGATCAATAATCCAAAACATTCCAGTGACAGATACTAAGACGGATCATTAATCCAATACTTGCAGAGATTCAACAATAGATCAATAGTCCGACTTCTCCCTGTGAGAAATATCAAAACAAATCAATAATCCAATCTGTCACTGCCTGAAATATAGCTGTTGATCAATATGCAAAACATTATTGTGTTATGGTCCCAGCTGATGTTACTATCATACAAGTTAGATCCCAGATTGAAATTTGACTTCAAAAGTCATATTTTGTTTAGAGTTCATTTTAACAAGGTGTTCCTCATTGAGTCAAAAGCACACAATGTTGCAAGTTTTGTTTTAACAATAAAACAGGAGTATAGTAAATAAAAGAAGTGAAGATAAAATAGAATAAACCAATCTATTTACTGATAGCAAAGATACTGAGCTTGAAACACACATTAAAAATATTAGCCCATGAATACCAGAAAACTCCTTTCCAACTTTAAAATCACCAGCCTTGTACAACAAGCCTTATACTGTAGTTACAGCAGAATGTGTTTCTCTAATATTCCCATAGGTTTAAGGTAACCGTAACAATAACTCCGAGACTGGGATGTCTGATAGCTTAGTCCTAGAGTATCATACATCTGAGTTTAACCATAATCAGTTTCAAGTAACCTCTTCAAGGTTTTACGTCAACACTTTCACTCTGGCCTATCATCAAGTCCTTACTCTAAAGTCATACAGTTTCACTGTGTTTTCCCTTTCTCAGGAGCATTTCTTTATACATGCAATGACTTCTCAGAATAAAACTAAAAAAACAACTTTCCCTCTGATTTGTCATCGTTTCCCCTAACCTTAAAAATAAACCCAAGTGCAGAAATTTCTAACAGATCTTAAGGCATAACGGTTCACCTTGCAAAATTGTAAAATCCTAAGGCAAACACAAATCACTTTTAGTTGCTGAAGTAGCCCTCATGAACTGTTTAAAAAAAAATCTCTATGCCTACGGAAATACTTCCAAATTAACTGAGATACTTAAAGAAATCCATACAGATACAAACTCAAAATTCAAAATCCAAACTTAAAATAAATTGTTAAAAACATACAGAAACCAGACAGTTTAAAATCAGACATAAGAGAGGTGATGAGGATGCTCAATGGCCTGCGATAAATACAGAAACACATCAATAACCTGATACTTTCTTCAAAGGAAGGCAGAGACTCATCAAACTTCTAGTATATCCCTTTGACAATTACAGAGAGTGATCAATCATCCAATGACTTCCTTTGAGAAATACAGAGGCTGATCAATATTCCATTACATCCTCGTGAGAGATATAGAGTCCAGTCAATAATCAACTACATTTTGTGAGAAATGTAGAGACCGATCTGTCTTAGGTGACTGTCTGTGTGGAGTTTGCACATTCGCCCTGTATCCACGTGGGTTTCCTTTGGAGGCTTCAGTTTCCTCCCACAGCCCGAAGATGAGCAGGTTAAGTGGATTGGCCATGCTACATTACCCCGTAGTGTCCAGGGATGTGTAGGCTAGGTGGGTTAGCCATGGGAAATGCGGGCTTATGGGGATACGGTTAGGCATTGAGTCTGGATGGGATGTTCTTCAGAGAGTCAATGCAGACCCGATGGGAAAAAGGCTTCTTTCCACACTGCAGGGATTATATGATTCAATGATCAATATCAAATACTTCCCAGGGACAAGTAGAGAGACTGATCGATAATCTAATAACATCGCTGTGAGTAATACAGAGACTGAACAATGCACCGTGTGAGAAATATCAAGTGCAATCAATCATTAAACACACATCAAATGATTGGGAGAAATGCTGAAATGTTGCTCACAGCTGGGGCTGGAAGGTCAGGATAGGAGCAGTACCAGGCGGGGCCTGTGATTTGGTCATTACTCCAGACTGTGATTAATACAGAAACAAATCAACAATCCATTACAACCCTGTGAGAAACACCTCACTGAGAAATGGTAAGATTGATCAATAAACTAATAAAGTGCTGTGAGAGAAGTACAGATTGATCAATAATCCAATGCATTGCTGATAAATACAGAGACTGTTCATTAATCCCACACATCGATATTAGAAATATACAGTCCAATTAATGCACTCAAATATCCCAGTGGAAAATACAGGAAATTTTCAATGCTCAAATACATCCCTCTGAAAATATAAGGCCTGATAAATAATTCAATCACTTCCCTGTGAGTAATACTGAGTCTGGTCAATAATCCAACATGCCCCTGTGAAAATCAAAGAGACTAATCAATAATATATAATTGGGAGAAAGACAACACATGATCAATATCAGATATATTCTTGGGATAAATACAGAGACAGATTAATAATCCAGAACATCCCTGTGAAGAAAATGGAGAGCGGAAAATAGAGTCATAGAGTCGTAGAGTCACGTACAGCATGGAAACAGATCCTTCGGTCCTATGTACCTCTGTGTTAAATACTGATATTGATCAATAATCCAATACATCCTTGCCTGAAAACCCAAGAATGACCAATATCCTGTTCATTGTTAGCAGAAGTACAGAGATCAAACTATAATAGAATTCATCTCTGTAAGAAATACTGAGAATGATCAATAATTCAACACATCCCTATGTGAACCACAGAGATCGATCAATAATCTCTTTGGGTGGCTCGGTGGTTAGCACTGCTGCCTCACAGCGGTAGGGATCCGGGTTTGATTCCTCCTTGGGTGATGGCCTGCGTGGGGTTTGCACATTCTCCCGTGTTGGTATAGGTTTCCTCTGGGTGCTGTATTTCCACTCACAGTCCAAGGATGCGCAGGTTAGATGGATTTGCCATCCTAGATTGCCCATAGTGTCCTGGAATGTGCAGGCTGGTCGGGTTAGCTCTGGTAAAAATTGCATGCTTGGCTATTGGGATGGGAGGTGGATTTGGGTCTAGGTGGGATGCCCTTTGGTGTGACAGCGTGGGCCAAATGGCCTCTTTCTGCACTGTCAGTAATCTATGATTCCACGTTTATTTGAAATACTGAGGCTGATCAATATCTAATACACCTCTGTCATAAGTTACAAAAGTGATCAACGATCTGAAAGATCCCTGGGAGATATACAGAGACTGGTCAAACATCCAATACATCCGTAGCAGGTGGAGGAAGACAGCTGCTTTGCTGTGAACCAACAAAGGAGGTCTTGGCAACATATCCAGAACAATATGAACCAGGTAGTGGCCCTGCTCAGTGCTGTCTTGCAGATCAAGAGGTACGCTCAGTGTCGGAAAAAATCGAATGACCTCTGACTCCATCACAATAGTTCGATTGTTTGCTTTTGACTGGCGTGGACTCGATGGGCTGAAGGGCCTTTTTCTGTGCTGTAGACCTCTCTGACTTTATGATGCTATGAGTTTCTGTGCTCAGCGTGGGGTAAGAACCACCATCTTCCTCCTGCTTTGCCACACTCACTCTAACACTGCCATTACCCACAGTGTTGGGAACACGCTGTTATGCGGATGTTCAAAATCAGAAGATCGAAGATTTGTACAGTTCCTGGTTAAAGGTTTGACCATGTGATGTTTTGGAATGCTAAAGTCACAAGATCAAAAGAATAGAGGGTTGTCTGCTGTCCAGAAAAAGACAAGTGACTTGAGGAAAAAAAAACCTTTTAAAAAGGAAATAAGAGAATGCTTAATGGTTTATAATTGCTAGACACAGAATCAGATTTGAAAGGGGCCAAGTTCTGGAGGTTGCCTAGGAACAGTCTTTGGACATCATGTTTGCGTTTTGCTGCAGATTTCAGACGTATTCAGTTGTGCAGAGGCATGCAAGGAAACAATGCTATCTCTTACTTGCTCTCTCTGAATAAAATATAACACTTAAATGCAACCAGTTGAAGAGATACCTTTTTGTGGTATTTCCTGAGGATCAGTGAAAGCTCCAGGATGTCTCTGATTTACTCCATAAACTCTGAAAGTAAGACCTATGTCAAAATGACCTGCCACTCGAATGGAGGGTCTTCAATGGTTCTCAGGCTGACAACAATGGGAGCTCATTGACAAGAAATCAAACGAACTGCGAGAAAGTCACCTCCTTGTATCTTCTTAATTTGGTTTCCGCATTAACTGCTTGCTTTTGTCTTATCTGTCCACTCATAATTACCCTGCAGAGCTGTTTTGACTTGTCCTGTCGGTATATAAATCTGTGTGTGTTAGAATTGAGGAGGATAAAGTTTAAGTCTGCACAGTATCTCAGTTAATAACCCATGTTGCCATTTGTTTAAAGAACATAGCTTGCTCTTACAACACAAATTTCTTTTTACTTGGTGGGAGTCTCTTTCGGTCTGAGGAACATTAATAAAGAGAAACAAATTGACCATTTTGGTGGTTAAATAAGATATTTACACTATTGGTACATCTCATAGGATAGTGGGAGCTGAAAATGTGTTGCTGGAAAAGCGCAGCAGGTCAGGCAGCATCCAGGGAACAGGAGAATCGACGTTTCAGGCATAAGCCCTTCTTCAGGATTCTCCTGTTCCCTGGATGCTGCCTGACCTGCTGCGCTTTTCCAGCAACACATTTTCAGCTCTGATCTCCAGCATCTGCAGACCTCACTTTCTCCTCATAGGATAGTGGGACCCCTGTCAAGACTCATAACTACAGTAACATCGTGGCAATGGTCCACAACTCTTACTACTGCATGCAGTATCTTCACTCAGAAGCTCTGATACAGCTTGTCCTCCTATGCTACAAACATGTCCAGTTCAATGGAAACACCTCACCACCTCTCCTACACCTGCAAACAGTTCTTCCATCTCACTCATGGCAGGAGAGAAAGGTCTCATAACCGGGCAAAGGCAGCCAAGACAGCCTCCTGTGTGGCCAAAATACAGCTCTCCATCTCCCCTATGAATAGACGGAGACCTCTCTCTTGGGGATGGTGGGATCTCTATGCGGAGACACGCTGTGTTGTGCTGCACTCCTCTCCCATGACCTCCAGCGTTAAGCTATTCTTCAGATGCTCGCACTTGTGCAGAAAGGCCTTTCCTCAGATGTAGATACCAGCAGCACCCACACAACCTCTACCCCAAAGGAGGCATCAGCTCCACCTCTGAGGAAGAAGGTACAGACCCCTCAGAGGACTCTGAGGCCATTCAGCCCTTCCAGCCTTCTCTGCCATTCAATATTATCATCCAACTCAGGCTGCTATCTCTGTTTTCTCCTCATACCCTTTGATCCCTTTAGCCCTAAGGACTAGGTCTAAATCCCTCTTGGAAACATTCAATGTTTTAGCCTCAAAAGGTTCCCTCAAAAGGTTCCTAAACCATGCTTTAGGTGTAGAAATACCTCCCTATTTCAACTCTAATTGGCCTATCCCCTATCCTGAGACTGTAATTCCTCAATCTTGACTCCCCAGTCATTAGGAACATTCTTCCTACATTTACTGACCAGTCCCGTTATCATTTTATTCGTTTCTATGAGATCTCCCTCATTTTTCTAAACTCCAGTCAATATTGTCCTAACAGATTCAACCTCTCTTCATCAGTCAGTCCTACATCCCAGGAAGCAGCCTGGTAAACCTTCATCGCACCCCCTCCACAGCCAGAGCATATGCCTCAGATAAAAAAAACCCAAAACTGTGCACCATACTCCAGATGCGATCTTACAACTTAGCTCCGTCTCCCTCCTAACAGAAGGGATTCCAAAAGGAAAGAAACAAGAAAACCAGTAAAAAAAAATCCTTTCAAATTTAAGAATGAGGGGTTTAACAGGGTAAGGGACTGAAACCGGACTCCCTTCTGAGAAACCAGGGTCGGGCTAGATGACCTCATTCTCAACAAAGTTTCTTGTGAGTGGAAACTGAACTCTGAGGAGATTTGGGAAAAAGACAGGGCAACATGGAAGATGAGGTCATATCATAAGGAAGGGAAGCAGGAGTGAATTACTGGCAACTATTAAGTTGCATCACCTTCAAATGGCGGAACCATGGCTGGCATTGGACTCGAACCCGGAGCATCTTTAAAGACGGCCCGGATGTCAGGAAGACCAGTCTTAGGGGCAGATATCCTTCAACTGTTGAGGTGTTCTCGGAACAACGCATTGTAAGGTGATGCAGAACTCGGATTTGAAGGACATCATAATGGAGGGGGGGTGAGGGATCGAGGAAAGTTTAGTCAGGTAGGTGGGAAGACTTGCTAGGCCTCGCCATGTAAAACCCACCAAAGAAAAAGTGAAACACCTAGCGAAATAAAATTTAGTTTCAGCTCCATAAAACTGCCATTAAAATGTCTTTGGGTTCACTAACAGAGAATTAAATATGTCATGTGAGTCTAGATCCACATCATTGTTCTTAACTCTTAACTGTCCTCTCTAATGTTTCAGCCGGTGGATATATGTTGCTCGATTGTCTGCCAAAAGCTAGGAACTAATTAGCCAACTGTTCCCAGTGGGGCGACATTCCCAGCTGCACGAGACAGTCAGCTATTGTGTACAACCTTGGCTGTGGTCTCAGGAAAGTTCCTAGCTAGAAGCATGACCACACTATTAAATATACAAGGCTCTCACCTTTCCAAGCATGCAGTGAGATTTATTCTAACCCCTTGTGAACCAAAAGATATTACTAATGCACCCAATATGGTAGCAGCTGAGGGGAAACCTAAAACATGTTCTAGGTGCCCTCTTGAACGTATGGGCAACAGACACTCTCATCAATTTATTGGTGAACTGAAATATCAACCCAAATTTGTGCCAGAGAGAGAGAAAAAGAATGTAAAGTTGTTCATGCTGTGTGAAAACCAGAAACAGAAACAGTGGTTAGCACTGCTGCCTCACAGCACCAGGGTCCTGGATTCAATTCCACCCTTGGGCGACTGTTTGCACATTCTCCCCGTGTCTGTATGGGTTCCCTCCCATAATCCTAAAATGTGCAGGTTAGGTGGATTGGCCACAGGAAATTGCCCCATCGTGTCCAGGAATGTGCAGGTTAGCTGGATTGGTCATGGGAAATACAGGGAAAGGGTGTGGTGAGTTGGTTTGGGTGGAATGCTCTTTGGAGGGTCAGTGTTTTCTTCGATGGGCTGAATGGTCTGCTTCCACACTGCAGGGATTCCATGAGCCAGCAAAGTAATGGACACATAGCCATTGTTCACAATGAATTTGTGTAAAGTACCAGGACCACTACAGAGGTGTTACTGTTGATGCTTCAGAGTTACAATCTCAACTGGAAATATAAAGTCTTAAAGAGAAACGGTGCTGAGGGGGATTACCTACCCCAGCAGGACAGGCATGAGAGAGAAGTCTAGGGATAGAGCCTCACCAGTTGGTCACTGCAACACCACCACCCTGTACACCTATGACTGTGGAGCCAAATTCTAAATGAACACCATCTACAAGTTTGCTGACAACACCACCGTGGTAGAATGGATATCACACAACGATGGGTCAGAATGCAGGAAGGAGATAGAGGGCTTAGTGTTGCGGTGCCATGGTAACAACCTCCCTCTCTCGATGTCAGCAAGACAGAAGAACTGATAATGGACTTCAGGAATGAGGAAGGAGGACATGCCCTCATCTACGTTGACAGAGCAGAGAGGGTGGAGAGCATCAAGTTCCTCAGAGTGACGATAACTGACAACCTGTCCTGCCACGTGGATGTGACGGTCAAGAAAGCACAGCAACGCCTCTTCTTCCTCAGACAGCTCAGGGAATTCGGCATGTCCATAAGGACCTTTGCCAACTCCTACAGATGCACCACGGAAATCATACTGTCCGGTTGTGTAACGGTCTGGGACGGCAACTGGTAAGAAACGACAGGAGGTTGTGCAGCCTTACGCACAGACAGTCGCCCAAGGGTGGAATTGGATCCAGGACCCTGGTGCTATGAGGCAGCGGTGCTAACCACTGTGTCCCACCCCAATGACATTCTGTTTCTGGTTTCACACAACACGAACAACGTTATCAAAGACCCCTCCCAGCCAATTAATTCTCTCCCACAACCTCTTCCATCAGGCAGAAAACACAGTAGCTTGAACACACGCACCAACAGGTTCAACAGCAACTTCTTCCCTGCTGTTATTAGACTGACTAATGGACTCTCTAACTTCAAATGATCTTGATTTTGCTGTCGATCTCGTTTTGCATACCTCCTGTGCAGTGTAACCTGTATGCCTCACTCTGTCTCAGCATCCTTTATATCCTTGTTTGTTATAATCTGCCTATATAGCTTTGCACTGTACTTAGGTACATGTGACAATAAATCAAATCAAAACCGAATCAAATTCGACGAGAGGCCAGCAAGGACAAAGAGTTACAGATGCTGTCTCTCAGCAAATGATCCAAGGACCACTGAGAAGATCGGTAAACACAACCATACTGCTCTATCAGAAATGACATCTCACTGGTAGATGGTGCTCTACTGGACAGATCCCAAATAATCAACCCCCAAAACAATGCAGGAGGAACTCCTCTGGGAGATTTGAGGGAGCCACATGGGAATGGAGAGATGTAAATGCAGAGCAGTACCAGGAAACCTAGAAATATGGCTTTCGTATGCATCCTGTGCCAGGACCACAGAAACGCAAGGCAGGAAGAGGGATACCATCCAGGACCCAGGCTGCAGTGGGATCCAATTGATTTCCATGCAGTCAGGAATGGAAGTGCTACTCAGTGCTCATTTTCATCCAGAAAGTGAAAAATATTTGACAGCTACAACAATCATCGCCAGAGTGAACTCCGTTGCTGAGCAACCGATTCCTCAAAGATTAGTGCAAGATGATGCACCCAGTTCATAACTAGAAAACGTAAGGAATTTGTTGAGGAGTATGGAACAAGAACAAAGAAAATTTAAAGCTCAGGAACAGGCCCTTCGACCCTCCAAACCTGAGCTGATCCTAATCCACTGTCTAAACCTGTCACCCAATTCCTAAGCATCTGTATCCCTCTGCTCCCCACCTACCCATGCATCTGTCCAGACACACCTTAAATGGGCTCAACATCATCACTTAGTCAGCACCCTAGTCTCAAACACTACTCTGTGAAGCTAAACACATCCTGAGTGTGGCCATGAGGTGCTCACTGACATGAGGGAGGATCTCCAAAAACATGTCAAATCTGTGGAAAGAACAAACTATACATTATGCCACAGGGGTAACATGCAGCAGAGACCCAGGCTAACATTCTGGGTTTTAATGTCAACAGGGCAAAATTTAAATCCAATTCAGAAAGTCTGGAATTAGTCTCAGAACTAATAAAACCATTGATAACTGTCAAAAGGACCCAACCGGTTCACTAATGTCTCTCAGGGAGCGAAATCTGCCGCCCTTACTCGGTCTGACCTATGTGTGACTCCAGACCCACGCCAAAGTACTTGAGTTTTAACTCCCCCGAAAAGGCCTGTCAAGCAACATCCGTTCAAGGGCAATTAGGGACGGGCAGTAAACGCTGGCCTGGCCAGCTACACCTCACGGTAGAATAAAACAATGCTTTGTAAAAACCTGGAGCCCATAAAACATTCCTGCTGACACTGAGGGTTCCAAAGTGATTAATAATCGAGACAGTACATCAATGGGAAGAAGGGGAATTTACCCTTGACCTACACCTTGCCTGGGAAACTGGGAAAAAAAATTATCAACGTGGAAACATCACTATCCAGCAAGACAGCATTAATAATAGGTAACAGGACTCCTGCAAAATCAGGAGTGACAGAGTCAGCATCACCTATACAGTGTGTCAATTACCACAGAGAACAATAAGTGCCAAATCTACAAGATGCAGGAACAACATCTTACCACCTAGACAACACTTATTTATAAAGAATATTTTTAGACAAAAGTGCATGCTGTAGAAGATGGTTAAAAAGAGACTCCTTCTCTTTACAAAAATAAAAGTTGATAATCTTTTTCAGCTTAGAAAATGAGTGTGAGAGTTGCAGTGGCAGGAACATTGCAATTTAAAGAGAGGAATGTTCATTGTCGTTGCAAGGTCAGCGAGGAATCTATCCACTCCTGCCTTAAAGACATCCAAAGGCTCGGCTTCCACTGGCAGCATGGTAGCTCAGTGGTTAGCAGGTTCGATTCCAGCCTCGGGCGACTGTCTGTGTGGAGTTTGCACATTCTCCCCGTGTCTGCATGAGTTTCCTCTGGGTGCTCCGGTTTCCTTCCACAGTCCAAAGATGGTACAGGTTAGGTGGTTTGGCTATGCTAAACTGACCCATAGTTGAAAGGGATGCTCTGGCTAGGGGGTTAGCTATGGAAAATGCGGGAATACAGGGATAAGGTCGGGGCGGGTGGGACTGAGTGTGATGCTCTTTGGAGGTTCAGTGTGGACGTGATGGGCCAAATAGCCTGCTTCCACATTGTAGGGATTCTAGCAACTTGCTTCCTGTCACGGACATTTGGCCAAATGGCCTCCTGGCGTGAATTTATTGTCACGTGTACCGAGGCACAGTGAAAAGCTTTGCCTTGCGAGCAGTACAGGCAGGTCACAGAGTTAAGTAGCACAGACAGTAAATAATAGGTAAACAGTGACAAAAACAAAAACACAGGTCCAGACGAATGTTAAGAGTTTGTGAGTCCATTCAGTATTCTAACAACAGCAGGGTAGAAACTATTACGAAACCGGCTGGTGCGTGTGTTCAGGCTTCTGTACCTTCTCCCCGATGGTAGATGTTGTAGAAAAACATTGCCAGGGTGGGATGGATCTTTGAGAGTGCTGGCGGCCTTTCCTTGACAGCGGGCCTGGTAGATGGATTCTATAGATGGGAGGTTGGCCTTTGTGATTGTCCGGGCCGAGTTCCCCACTCTCTGTAACCGTCTCCGATCTTGAATGGTACAGTTGCTATACCAGGTAGTGATACATCCAGACAGAATGCTCTAGATGGCACACCTATAAAAGTTGGCAAGGGTATTCCCGTCATGCCAAATGTCCGCAGCTGCCTGAGGAAGAAGAGATGTTGGGCCTTTGTAACCAATGAGTCCACATGAAGAGTCCAAGAAAGCTTGTTGTAGATGACCACTTCCAGGAGCTTGACACTCTCCATTCATTCCACCTCTGTGCTGTAAATGTGTAGGAGGGCATGAGTAACATCCCGCTGAAAGTCAATAATGAGTTCCTTGGTTTTGCTGGCATTGAGAGCGAGGTTGTTCTCAGTGCACCATTTTTCCAGGTCTTCCACCACCCGTCTGTAGTCTGTTTCATCGCCATCTGAGATTCGACTATGGTGGTGTCATCAGCGAACTTGTAAATGGCATTAATCTGGTATTTGGCGACGTAGTCATGGGTATACAGTGAGTACAGTAGGGGGCTGAATATGCACCCCTGGGGGGCCTCCAGTGTTGAGTGTTAGTGAGGATAAAATATGGTCCCAATCTTCACTGATTGTGGCCTGTGGGTCAAGAAACTGAGGATCCAGTTGCAGAGAGTGGGGCTTAGGCCGAGATCACTAAGTTTAGTAAGAAGTCTCGAGGGGATAATAGTGTTGAAGGCTGAACTGTGGTCAATGAGTAGGATTCTTACATAGCTGTTCTTAGTGTCAAGATGTTCTAGGGAGGAGCGAAGGGCAAGTGATATGGCATCTGACGTGGATCTGTTGGTCCGATAGGCAAATTGGAGTGGGTCAAGAGTAGTGGGGAGGCTGGAGTTGATTAATGCCATGACCAGCCTTTTAAAGCACTTCATGACCACCGAAGTTAGGGCCACTGGGCGGTAGTCATTAAGACATGCTGCATGAGCCTTCTTAGGGATGATGTTGGCCCTCTTTTAACAGGCCTGCTGCAGGGAGAGGTTGAAGATGTTTGAGAAGATCTCTGCCAGTTGATCTATGCATGCTCTGAGTGCACGGCCTGGTCGTCAAAGTCCCCTTCATTGATCGAATACCCAGCTTTAAAACAAAGCGGGCAAGATTACATCGGGATTTGGTGGGATGGGGTGGGGTTTAGAAAGCGACAGAGTAGAAGGGAAGGTGGGGGAGGGGAGAAGAAGTGGGGTATGGTCCTACCTCCAAAGGTTTCCTTCTGAAGGGGTACCACTCCATTCCTTCCTGGCCTTTGTAAAACCTCTGTAAAGACAGGGATGGGATACTCATGTTGACTATCTTAATATGGCTCAGTGGAGCCATGATTATCAATTACTTATGAAGGAGTTGGTTGCAGCCTCTGCACTGCCTTTGCCCTCCTCCCCAGGGTTGTGAGGAGGGGTGAGCTCGGAGCGGGGCAGGAATTTTAGTTGAACACCCGCATTATATTATACGCTTGAAAAACCCCAGCACCATCTACCTGCTTTGACATCCTAACTTCCGACTGACATGATCTTGGCTGCTACTTTTTTCACTCCCCCCCCCCCCCCCCCCGCCCCCGTGTCACCATTCCATACATCTTCCAGTTGCTCAGTCTGGAACTGTACCATATGGTGACTGGAGAGCTCCTCAGTACTATCCTTTATTCCTTCGCTTGTCTCCCATTACTATTGCCTTCTTGCTTTGTACCATCATTCCTTCGGCCATTCTCACCCACCAATCTTCCCTCCCCTGCCCTTTACCTAACATCCGTACTTCCTTCAAACCTCTTGCATCTCCAACGTTTCTCAGCTCTGACGAGAGGTCACCGAGCTGGGGCATAAACTTCGGTTTTCTCTTCACAGACGCTCCCGAGCCATTTCCAGTGTTTTGTTTCAACTTTCCACCAACATTATCAACTCGAAATGAAAAGTCCTTGCATTTGCCAATTAATCAGAACCAGATTTCCTACATGCATATAAAATCTTTCCCCCTGCAGATGACGGTAACTTAAATGAATATCTGTCCCTCACAGGTTACAAGTACATTAATAGACAAATATGTTACCCTCAGAGATCACAATTATATGAATAAAGAAATAAACCTTACAGATCAGTTTATCAAATAAACACCATCTTAGGATCAAAATTAGAAACTGCTGGAAAAGCTCAGCTGGTCTGGTTGAATCTATGGAGAAAAAATCAGAGTTAACATTTCATGTTGAGTGACACACTTTCTTAGTCCTTTCCTTCTGAGGAAGGGTCACTTGACCTGAAATGTTAACTCTTGATTTTCTCTCCACAGATGCTGTTGAACTTTTCCAACAATTTCTACGTCTGTCTCTGATTTACAGCACCTGCAGTTCTTTCAGTTTTGACTTAGTGTCCTCCCTCAGGATCACAGTTCGCTAAAGTAATGGCTGTCTGAATAACAATTGAACAGACAATAAGCATAGCGATACAAGTGGCAAGACGCTGAGCTGAGACTCAATGGTGAGAAAGAAAAAAAAAAATCCACCTCCAGAGTCTCAGCAGTGTAAGAAACAGGGTAAGTCTGGGACTCTGCTTGTGGTGTTTAGAAATTGTCTACACCTCTCCAGAAGTGGGCATTGTTAAACCTCTGCAAGGTCTAGCAAAGCTGCTTTTTGGAAGCCTTTGTAAATCATACTCACTGGGTGAGTGGAGATGTGAACTTTGCACTGTAGATGAGTGAGAATGGTTTTTGAGTTCTCCATGTCCTGCCTATTTTATATGTATCTTTATCAAAGTGAGCCATGACAGTGTTGTGACTGGAAAGGGCAAGTGAGTGTGAAATACTGTCATTGTTGTGTTGTTATTTCTGACCACTGTCAAGTTGTCATCTGTTAAAAGAAAAACATAAAAATAGTCTTCTCATGTATTCGAATAGATTATGGATAAAGTGATATTCTGCATTGTACAATATTGAAAGGCTAGCCAGCGTGAAATGAAGAGTAAATAATTTACATTCACCATATAGCTTTCACTCATTCTTTATAGCACAGCTCAGCCATCTGTTTGGCTGTTTGGAAAGCTTTGAGAAATGTCTGAGATATCATAGATTTATGCAGCACAGAAAAGACCCTTCGGCCCATCAAGCCTGCACTGATATAACTGCCACTACAAGTGCACTGACCCCAATTTCCTGCACTTGTCCCATATCCTTGAAATGCACAATATTTGAAGTACTCATGCAAATTTCTTTTAAGTGGTTGTAAGGTTTCTGACCTCCTCCACTTTCCCAGGCAGTGTATTCCGGATTCCCACCACCCACTGAGTGAAAAGGCTTCTTCCACCCCACTTCTGAATCTCTTGCCCCTTTTCCCTGAAACTATGCCCCCTTGTGATTGAGCCCCTCAACCAACGGGGAACAGCTGCTCTCTATTCAGTGCCCTTGAGTGGAGAATACAGCGAGCAGTTTCAGTTGATTGACAAATGGTGCGCATTCGGACAGTGTCAAGACGAGTCCCTCCCATGGGGTGCCCTAATCCTCGGGCCAGTCAGAATGTCAGTCTGACTGTTAATGTGACTGTACTTACAGGCTGGCGGATAGAAAAGGATGGAACGCCACTCCGAGGCTCGCGGGCTACAGCTCGCCAAAATCCCAGGGCAAATCCCGATAGCTTTTATTATCCCCGACCCATCTCCCCCCTCAAAGGATTTGGTTCGCCATGTAGGCTGAAGCTTTGGACGCTACCACTCAAAGCACCAGGCTGGCTCAATGAACGTGAAAGTGGGCAAGTGAGAGGGAGGGAAAAACAGAAATGGAGCCCACGCCTCGGCAAATGGGAGACCGAGCGGGATAGACTAAGGAAAAGGGCTAATGGTGAAAAGCACATTACACCCACATTAAAAGCCAAGTCAAGGCAGGAATTTTGTGGTAAATGGTAGGCCCTTAAGGAGTGTAGTGGAACAGAAGGACCTTGGAGTTCAGGTGCACGGTTCTCTGAAAGTGGAGTCCCAGGTAGACAGGGTAACGAAGAAGGCATTAGGCACACTGGCCTTCATCAGTCAGGGCATTCAGTATAGAAGTTGGGAAGTTGTGTTGCAGTTGTACAGGACGTTGGTGAGGCCACACTTGGAGTCGTGTGTTCAGTTTTTGTCATCTTGCCATAGGAAGGATGTTATTAAACGGAAAGAGTGCAGAAGAAATTTGCAAAAATGTTGCTGGGACTCAAAGGATTGAGTTTTTGGAGGGGGTTGGACGAGCTCGGACTTTTTTCTTTAGACTGTAGGAGACTGAGGGAGGACCTTATAGAGGTGTATAAGATCATGGGAGGCATGGAGAGGGTGAATGCACTCAATCTTTTTCCCAGGGTTGGGGAATCGAAGACTAGAGGGCATCAGTTTAAGGTTAGAGGGGAAAGAATAAAAGGGAATAAAAGGCAACGTTTTTACACAGAGGGTGGTACGCATATGGAATGAGCTGCCAGCGGAAGTGGTTGAGGTGGGTACATTAACTTTTAAAGGCATTTGGATAAATACATGGGTAGGAAAGGTTTAGAAGGATATGGGCCAAGTGCAGAGATGGGGTTAGCGTGGATGGACAGCATGGGCCAAAGGGCCTGTCTCTGTGCTGCAGGACTCTCTGACGCTATCATGGGTCTGCAACTCTATTTAAAGTTAACAACTCACTGGAATTTACTTCTAGGAAAGGCGTGGAACTCAGAACTCAACCACGGTGAATTTTGATGAACCTATGTGTAACTATGATCAGAGAGCACTATGTGAGACTATTAAAGAGAGGATTAAAACCACAATAGGAAGCATGAGGAACATTTACAAGGAATGGTACCAGAATGAAGAGTCAGCAGCAAAAATCAGGAAGGATTTCGGGCTGGTTTAAAGTTTCGAGGTGACCTGGTAGAGGTTTATAAAACCCTGAAAAAGACCGGACGAGACAGATGTGGGACAATTGCTTCAACTTGAAGGAGCGTCCCAGAGTAGAAGCCATTGGAAATCACTCATGAATTCTATCAGGGAAAATAAGGGAGGATTTCCTAACTCAAATCCACAGGAACTGGATCAAGCTTGGATGGTTTTAAAAAGGAGTTAGATGAGCACAGGAGGGAAAGGGGGATAGAAAGATGCGCCGAAAATCTGAGATGGAAAGAAATGAAGGTCCGTAAGATGAGGGCGCATGCAGCACGGTGGTAGTGCCCCTTCCTCTGAGACAGAAGGCCTAGGTTCAGTCTGTGGCCCTTCCAGAGGTGTATCATAACATTTCTGGACCGGTTGATATAGAAAATGCCTCTGGACTTCACATGGGAGTGTCCTGGAGTGCTGTTTGCTGTTCTTCAATGGGTGACCCCTCATCCCCCAGTTCGTCATTTGTCAGGTAAAGTCCACTTTGATTGATTTGAGATGATAATCCAGGCTGACACTTCGGAGGACGGCTGCAAGGGAGTGCTACATTGTCAGAGGTGCTGTTTGTCAGGTGAGACATTAAACCGAAGTCCTGCTGCCCAGGGTTAGATATAGTTCTCAGGGCTAAAGGGATCAAAGGGTAGGGGGAGGGTTGGGGGGAAGGCAGAAGGCGGAAAAGGGGTCTGGGTTGGATATATCATATTGAATGGAGTAGCAGGTGCGAAGGCCGAATGGCCTTCACTTGCTCCTGCTTTCTCTTTCTCTATGTTTACAGTCTTTGCACTTGGCAGCAACATTTATCCCTCAACTAACAGCAGAAAAAGAGATCACACCAGTTTCTGTTGCTTTGATGCGTGTGACATGTTGACCACCTGGTTTCTCACAGGTGGCGCCACACAAATGCAAAGCTGTCTCACTTGTTGCTGGCACTCCAGACATAGTGGCGGGTGACTGGGAGGCTTTGTTCAGGCAGTGAGCTCCAGAACGCACTGAATCTGACACAGTCCAATCTGACATCGGCTGGGATCAGAATAGTTTGGTGGTTCTTGTTGACTAGCACAGATGTGAGGGGCTGATGGGTCTTTATCCGTGCTGCTGATCTCTGTGATGAGGCTGCGACTCTCTGCTGTCTCATACGGGGCAAAGGGTAAACGCCACTCAGCTGAGGAGCACAGTGAGTGAGCTCGAGGGTCAATAGGTTGTACCGGAATGGAAGAAGCCAGCTGTCAGTATCACAGCACGGCAAACGCCCTGGCAGCTCCTATTAACACAGCGCTGACTCATTTAGCACGCCCTGCTGTTTAAGTGTGAGTCAAAGAGATGGGAGTGCGAGGCTGTTTGTCTGTGTCTCCGTTCCCTGATCCCGGTGCACACTGCTCCCCTAACACTGCCGGCCAATAAATCAACCCCAGTGCAGCAAGGAGCGCCACCCAGACTGTGTTTCTCACTCAGGACATGAGCAATCCTTCCCTAAACCATGTCGTGACCCGGGCAGTCCAGACTTCCCCCAGCTCGATCCCTCCGAGACCCTGCCTGATGCTCAGCTCTGCACAAACACTTAGAGGAATGATTCACCCACACACTCCCTGAAATATCAGGTCGAGCCACAGGAGCAGTGTCGGCAGCAATGCAGAACCTCACGCTGGGTGGCAAGGTAATTACCGGAACTTAGAGCTCCTGAGGTGAACCATATTAAACTATAGAGACCTGGGAGTGTTTAATGGGGACAGTGCAGAGAGAGCTCTATCCTGTATCTAACCCCGTGCTGTCCCTGTCCTGGGAGTGTTTAATGGGGACAGTGTAGAGAGAGCTTTACTCTGTATCTAACCCCGTGCTGTCCCTGTCCTGGGAGTGTTTGATGGGGACAGTGTAGAGGAAGCTTTACCTTGTATCTAACCCCGTGCTGTCCCTGTCCTGGGAGTGTTTGATGGGGACAGTGCAGAGAGAGCTTTATCCTGTATCTAACCCTGTGCTGTCCCTGTCCTGGGAGTGTTTGATGGGGACAGTATAGAGGGAGCTTTACTCTGTATCTAACCCCGTGCTGTCCCTGTCCTGGGAGTGTTTGATGGGGACAGTGTAGAGAGAGCTTTACTCTGTATCTAACCCCATGTTGTCCCTGTCCTGGGAGTGTTTGATGGGGAGAGTGTCGAGCGAGCTTTACTCTGTATCTAACCCTGTGCTGTCCCTGTCCTGGGAATGTTTGATTGGGACAGTGTAGAGAGAGCTTTATAATTTTTACTCCTGTTTATCTTTTTTTATTATTCTCATTTTTTTCTTTTTCTTTTTTTAATAAACCCCCCTCCCACACTCCCGCCTTATTTTCCCCCCCAGCATCCATGGCGTGTGTGTGCAGGTGTGAGACACAGTGAGAGACACAAAGTGCACACATTTTTATTCAAATTTCCATCACCAGGAAGATAGGAAAACACCCGGGTGGCCAGTGACAAACACTGCCCTTCACATCAAGGGGCAGTGCTGTGTGATCAAAACAGTGAAGGGGAGAGTAGGGACTAAATCAAAATAGAGTTGGAGGGAGAAATGATGCACTCCA
>NC_057746.1:25249154-25256259 GCF_004010195.1 Chiloscyllium plagiosum | reverse complement strand
AAGATCAGGAGCGTGGGACTGAAGTGCAACCAAAAGCAGAGGAGGAGGTTTTTCAGAAAATCAAAAAGGGAGTGCAAACGCCCACACCCAATATATACGTGGTCCACGGACTCCACAGCGCCACAGAACAAGCAGATGGGCTGGGAGTCCGTGAACCACCGCAACCTGTGGTTCCATGGGACTGCTGCTTGCAGCACCCTCCACCCCAGATCCCCGAGAGAAAGGGGGAGGACTCCCGCATAGAGAGCCCTCCAATGGGGATCCCCACCGCCCGGTGGCAAATGGGCACGCCAAGGCGTGTCCGGGCGGTGGATGAGGGAGAAGAGGTGAACGGTGCAGCAACAGTCCATACTGGGCCCGTCGTTTAATGTCCCTAAAAGGGGTAAAACTAAAGTTCCGGAGGTGGCTCAGATTGTGGGGCACAGGTTCCTGCGGGAAGTACGGGACCTTGGGGCCAATGTGAAATTCCATCCGGGCGGGGTGAGCGCAGAAAGAGCTTTACTCTGTATCTAACCCCATGCTATCCCTGTCCTGTCCTGGGACTGTCTGATGGGGACAGTGTAGAGGGAGCTTTACTCTGCATCTAACCCCGTGCTGGCCCTGTCCTGGGAGTGTCTGATGGGGACAGTGTAGAGGGAGCTTTACTCTGTACCTGACCTCATGCTGTACCAGCCATGGGAATGTGGACAGCAGCAGCAAAATCGGGCTATTTGGCCATTGAGCCTGTTCCACAGTTCAGCATGATCATTCCTGATCCTCTATCTCAACATCATACTCCCACTCTTCCGTCTTCCTTTAGCCGATCTCAGTGACTCGGCCTGCACAGCTTTCTGTGGTAGAGACTTCCACAGGTTCACCATTCTGAGTGACGACATTTCCCATTATCTCGCCCCAAACCGCCTATCCCAGACTGTGACCCTTCCATTCTGGTCTCACCGACCAAGGAAAACATTATTCCCGAATCCAATCTACCCGGTTCTGTCAGAGTGTTGAACGGTTCAGTGAAATCCCCTTCATTCATCTCAACTGCAGTGTGTACCGGCCCGGCCAATGTAATTACTCCTCTTACATCAAACCTGTCATCCCAGGATTTACCTTGGTGAAGCTTCACCACACTCCCTAAATGGCAAGTTGTGTCTTTTCTTGCTTAAGAAACCCAAAACTGCACACTGCACTCCAGGCGTGACCTCACAGTGAAACATGGTATCAGGAGATATACTCAAGTGAATTCTCAGAGCTGAAATGACAAGCTCAGCAGGAGCATTGCATTTCAGTAACTTAGACAATTAAAATAGGGCCTTGGGTAGTGCTGTCGAACAGAGAGAGCTCGGGGTTCAGGTACATAATTCTTTGACATACAGACAGTGTGATTAAGAAGGCATTCAGTACATTTGCCTTCATCGCTCAGACTCCTGAGTACAGGAGTTGGGACGTCATGATGAGGTTGTACAGGATGGAGGTGAGGCCTCTTTTGGACACTGTGCCCAGTTCAGGTTTCCCTGTTATAGGCAGTAATTAAACTGGAAAGGGTTCAGAAGAGATTTACCAGAATGTTGCCGGGAATGGAGGGGTATAGTTAAGACAAATAGTGTTTTTTCCCAGAGGGTAGAAAATTTTCAAGAATTCTTTTTAAGAATTAGAATTCTAAAATTAACTTTTTTGTCATGTCCACTCGAATGAGTGCAGTGAAAAGTTGCAATGTCGCTGTTTAGGTACAAGATACCCAGGTACCGATACTGAAGTATTTGTTACAAAGTTGAAGGAATGTTAAATGAAAGTCCAGCGTAAGAATAAAAAGGAAAGAAACATTACTAAAATTACACTCCTTCCACCCCAGTCTGGGCCAGCACCAACGCTCCTGTCGGCAGTAGCCTCCGGTCTGGGACTCCCCTCCCCGTGACGGTCTCCTGTCTGGGACTCCCCTCCCCATGACGGTCTCCGGTCTCCGGTCTGGGACTCCCCTCCCCATGACGGTCTCTGGTCCGGAAATCATTTCTGAACCCGTTTCAAGTTTCACAACATCTTTCCGATAGGAAGGAGACCAGAATTGCTCACAATATTCCAACAGTGGCCTAATCAATGTCCTGTACAGCCGGAACATGACCTCCCAACTTCTGTACTCAATACCCTGACCAATAAAGGAAAGCATACCAAACGCCTTCTTGGGCAACCCACCTCACCTGCACCTCTCTGGACTGTGGGTGGACAGTCCGCACTGACATGTGGAGAATGTGCAAACTCTACACAGACAGTTGCCCCAGGGTGGAATCGAACCCAGGCCCCTGGCGCTGTGTGGCAGCAGTGCTAACCACTGAATCACTGTGCCACATACAGCGGCTGGTGAGCTAATTGACCAGGCAACACGTCAAGTCACAGAGATGTGCAGCATGGAAACAGACCCTTCAGTCCAACTTGACCATGCTGACCAGATATCCTAAATTAATCTAGTCCCAGTTGCCAGCATTTGAGCCATATCCCTATTCATATACCCATCTAGATGCCTTTTAAATGTTGCAATTGTACCAGCCTCCACCACTTCCTCTGGCAACTCATTCCATACACACACCACCCTCTGCGTGAAAAAGTAACCATTTAAGTCCCTTTTTAATCTTTCCCCTCTCACCTTAAACCTATGCCCTTTAGTTCTGGACTCCCTTGCCCTGGGGAAAATACCTTGTGTATATACCCTATCCATTGCCATCATGATTTTGTAAACCTCCATAAGGTCACCCCTCAGCCTCCGACGCTCCAGGGAAAACAGCCCCAGCCTATTCAGCCTCTCCCTCTAGCTCAAGCACTCCAAACCTTGCAACATCCTTGTAAATCTTTTCTGAACCTTTCAAGTTTCACAGCATCCTTCCAACAGCAGGGAGATCAGAATAGCATACAGTATTCCAAAAGTGGCCGAACCAGTCTCTTGTGGAGCCGCAACATGTCCTCCCAACTCCTACACTCAATGCACTGAGAAATAAAGGCAAGTGTACCAAAAGGCCTCTTTCACTATTCTATCAACCTGTTACTGTGAAAATGTGATTTTGGTATCTTCCAGGAGCATATCATCTCAAAATAGGTGATAATGCCACAGATCAATATGGCGTCTGCCAAGGGAAGGGCCAGCTGCCCTCAAAGCCAGTCTGAAAGACAAGAGAGAAATGCAGGGAGCAGCTAAGAAAAGGACAACTCCCAGAGAATGGAGGTGCAGCAGGACATCAGGTGGGACATGCCGGAAGGCTGAGGGTGTGCATTGACCCACAGGAAGTAAACAAAGCCCTGAACAGATCTCACGCCCAGACGCCAACCATCGAAGGAACTTTGCCCGAAACCTGCAAAGCCAAAGCCTTCACCAGTTCTGGACGTAAAAGTTCTGGATCCTGACACGTGAAGCTGGGTGAAGGCAGCAGTTTCCGAACCACGATCTAGGCTCCCTTCAGGAGATACAGGTGGTTCCACGCGAGATGTGGCATTTCCATTGCTCGAGAAAACATCAACCCAGAGAACGTGGGATAGTTAGTAACCTTCCTGGAGTGCAAGTTGGAGCGGATGATCTGTTAGACTGTGGATGGAAGAACTTATGGCTAGCCACGATTAAATCCGGGGTGACACAACCCACCAACCGAAAAAGAATCAATTACAATTAAAGATGTCCAGAGCCAAGTACTTGGGCCGCGTAGCAGCAGCAGAATATCATCTCACCTCCGGAATGATGTGCGTTGTCATGGCAACGCAGCGACCAAAGGACTGAAAAACGATGTAACGACCTGTTGGACTTGTCAGAAACGTCGATTTTCCTGCTCCTCGGGTGCTGCCTGAACCGCTGTGCTTTTCCAGCACCACTCTAATCTCGACACTGGTTTCCAGCATCTGCAGTCATTGTTTTTACCCTGTTGGACTTGTCAACTGGTCGGCCAAATTCTTGTCCAGTTTGTGATCAGAGCTGTGAGCCACTGTGCCAGCGAAGAGCAGTCACACTGGGACACACAGCGGGAAGCAGCACTCACTAAAACTGAGCACCTGGTGACGAAAGCTGCAGTGCTGAAATCCCACAATATAAGCGACGAGGTCACCCTGCGGTGTGACACCAAGGAGAGACAGCAGGGGAGGCAATGGCCGAGAGGTGGAATCGTTAGACTGTTAATCCAGAGACCCCACATAATGTTCTGGGGACCCGGTTCAAATCCTGTTACAGAAGATGGTGTAATTTGAATTCAATAAAATCTGAGGTTAAGAATCTAATGATGACTGTGAATCGATTGTCAGGGAAAAAAACCCATCTGGTTCACTAATGTCCTTCAGGGAAGGAAACTGCCATCCTTACCTGGTCTGGCCTACACGTGACTCCAGACCCACCAGCAATGTGGTTGATTCTTAACTGCCCTCTGGACGATTAGGGGATGGACAATAAATACTGGCCTGGCCAGCCAGACCTTCCTCTTGTGAGCGAATCCACAAAAAGCTGGAGCAAACCTGAGGCAGCATTCGCACTCTTGTGGTTAACGAGCTGAGACCCAGAAAGAGGGACCAGCTTGTTAACATTTTCATTAATACCACCCCAGGAAGAGACGAGTCAAAGCATTTCCTTTAGCTGTTACCATCCGCTTTGAATGTTACTCCATTTAAGGATTATCCTCCTGAAACAACCCCACGTTCCAGCGGTCCCCAACATTTCTTTCTTGTCCCCATACAGATGGCTGCATAGCTGTGGGCCTGCACTCATATGTAGGACAGGACAGGTCAAGACGATACATTCTCTTCCCGAACGGGCAAGCGAAGCTGGCGGGGCTCTGATGACAACCCTTAGCATTCTTGTCGTCACGGAGACTAGCTTTACGTTCCAGATTCAGCCATTCCAGTAGCTGGGGGAGGGGGGTGTGCGCGGTTGGGGGGGGGGGGGGTTGGAATTTGAATCTGCCACCCACTCAACCGCCCCCCCCCCCGGCCTCCCACTGCAACCTCTACAACACCAGCCCAGCCCCCATGCTCCTGAGCATTAGCCTGTGTCTCTGGATGATCGGTTTGAAGAGTTTACCACTGCACAACCATCTCCCCGTAAGATAGACCCCTTTAACAAATCCATTTTGGGGACTTAGCCTTATGTATTCTGCGTGTGTTCTTGTGTCAGATCTCTGATGCTATATTACAGTGCGAACACCAGGTATATTGAAGATGGAACATACCCAGACCTGGGGGAATATTGCTAGAAGCCATGGCGGACATCAGAACAGTGCCCTACTTCTGAGCAGAGCTAATTCCGTAGTGAAATATAAAAATCGAGCACAAATCACTCAAGGACATATTTAGGAGATTAAGCAAGTTTGGAGCAGGGCTGGGCGGTGAGAATCAAATTGTCAGTAATTTCCTCAGAGGGTATGCTGCAGAAACTCGGTGTTACCAACGGAGTGGGATTGATAGCATCGGAAGGCTTATGCCCAAAACGTCGATTCTCCTGCTCCTTTGATGCTGCCTGACCTGCTGCGCTTTTCCAGCAACACATTTTTAAGCTCTGATCCCCAGCATCTGCAGTCCTCACTTTCTCCTGGAGTGGGATTGATGGTAGGACCCTGGAGGGAAACCCCATTACACCAACCAACAGACACAAAACAGACAAGTCAGCTCCTTGACAGTACAAGTATATACCCAGGCAACTCAGCACAGTGAAGATTAATCTGCTTCTGTCACTGCACATAACCCCAGGCACCACCGCACTAACTGACACAATCAAGGCAAACATGTAGCTAGACCTCTCCTTGCTCTCTTACACTGAAATTATAGCTCACCGCAACACTGTCCCCATCAAAAACTCCCGGGTACATCATAGGCTAACAGAATCAGTGTCCCTCTACTCTCTTAAACTGAATGTAAAGCTCCCGCTACACTGTCCCCATCAAACACTCACAGGACAGGGACAGCACGGGGTTAGATACAGAGTAAAGCTCCCTCTACACTGTCCCCATCAAACACTCCCAGGACAGGGGGAGCACGGGGTTAGATACAGAGTAAAGCTCTCTCTACACTGTCCCCATCAAACACTCCCAGGACAGGGACAGCACGGGGTTAGATACAGAGTAAAGCTGTCTCTACATTGTCCTCCATCAAACACTCCCAGGACAGGGGGAGCACGGGGTTAGATACAGAGTAAAGCTCTCTCTACACTGTCCCCAATCAAACACTGCCAGGTCAGGGACAGCAACGGGGTTAGAAATGGAGAAAAGCTCCCTCTAAACTGTGCCTTACCAAACAATCCCAGGACAAGGACAGCACGGCGTTAGATATAGAGTAAAGCTCCCTCTACACTGTCCCCATCAAACACTCCCAGGACAGGGACAGCACGGGGTTAGATACAGAGTAAAGCTCCCCCTACACTGTCCCCCCATCAAACACTCCCAGGACAGGGGGAGCACGGGGTTAGATATAGAGTAAAGCTCTCTCTACACTGACCCCATCAAACACTCCCAGGACAGGGACAGCACGGTGTTAGATATAGAGTAAAGCTCTCTCTACATTGTCCTCAATCAAACATTCCCAGGACAGGGACAGTATGGGGTTAGATACAGAGTAAAGCTCTCTCTACATTGTCCTCCATCAAACACTCCCAGGACAGGGACAGCACGGGGTTAGATACAGAGTAAAGCTCTCTCTACATTGTCCTCAATCAAACATTCCCAGGACAGGGACAGTAGGGGGTTAGATACAGAGTAAAGCTCTCTCTACATTGTCCTCCATCAAACACTCCCAGGACAGGGACAGCACGGGGTTAGATACAGAATAAAGTTCTCTCTACACTGTCCCCCCATCAAACACTCCCAGGACAGGGACAGCACGGGGTTAGATACAGAGTAAAACTCCCTCTACACTGTCCCCCCATCAAACACTCCCAGGACAGGGACAGCACGGGGTTAGATACAGAGTAAAACTCCCTCTACACTGTCCCCCCATCAAACACTCCCAGGACAGGGACAGCACGGGGTTAGATACAGAGTAAAACTCCCTCTACACTGTCCCCCCATCAAACACTCCCAGGACAGGGACAGCACGGGGTTAGATACAGAGTAAAACTCCCTCTACACTGTCCCCCCATCAAACACTCCCAGGACAGGGACAGCAAGGG
>NC_057746.1:25245060-25246714 GCF_004010195.1 Chiloscyllium plagiosum | reverse complement strand
TGTGTGTGTGTGACAGAGAGAGAGAGAGAGAGAGAGTGAGCGATCACCACTTCGGTTGATTCGAATTGTGCTAAATGCCTTTGCATTACAATTTCCTTTTGGAAATGACACAGCTTGTTGGAGCTGGGCGCTGACAGAGACAGCCTGCCTGCCACAGGAGTGTGCTGACTGATGTTTGCTCTAACCCGGCACCCACCCCTTCCAATGTTTAGTTCCTCATTTGGGATTGGTCCTGTTCACCCACCCCCTTCACACCGTCCTGTACTGGCAGTGTTACCAGATTACTGCACTCATCTTTCTTACCCCTTGCTCTCTGATGAGACAGTGTCATCATTTATTTCCCACACAGTAAATGTGTACTGCATACTCACGCTCTCTGTACCTCTCTCTCTCCCACTCTCCCTCTTGCTGTAGCCCTTTGACCATCACTCCACTCTGTGGCCATCTCTCCCTCTCACCTGTCTCTCTGGCCAATCTTCCCCCATCCCAGTCACTTCACTAGCCATCTCTCCCTCTGGCTTTCTCTCCCCTGCTTCTTTCTCTCTCTCTCCACTTCTCTAGCCATCTCTCCCCTTTCTCTCTGTCTCTGTCTCTCTCTCTTTCTCTATGTCTCCTTTCCTAGCCATCTCTCCTTTCACTTTTTCCCTAATTGCCTGACCAACTCTCCCTCCTTGGCCATCTGTCCCTCTTTTCCCTGTCCCTCTCCCCTCCCTTTCCTTCACTCTCTTTCACCTCTCCCCACCTCTCTGCCCATCTCCCCTTGCCGGTCATCTTTGACTTTGACTCGGCAAAACTGAGGACTGCAGATGCTGGAAATCAGAGTCTCGATTAGAGTGGTGCTGGAAAAGCACAGCAGGTCAGGCAGCATCCGAGGAGCACCACTCTAAACTAAATCTTCGATTTTGAACCGACTCTCTGGTGGGAGTGCAGTAGAACCGGGTCGCTTGCCCGTTTTACGACCCGTCTAACACTTACAGAGCAGCACGAAAGAAATTGCATTGCGTCGCGCCTTTCACAACCCCGGCACATCACAAATTGCTTTGCAGCCAGTGATGTATTCTCGAAGTGCAGTGAATTATAATATGTGACAGGCAGCGGCCTATTTACATGTCACATGTTGCCACAAATCATGAGAGCACAAAGACCAGATCTTGTGGTTGTGGGAGTTTCATTGAGGAATAAAGATTGGCAGGACATGGCGGGACACGGGGTGGGGGGGGGTGGGGGGGAGTACACCCTTAAATTGCCGTCGATGTTGGTTTTACACCAACAGGATGGACAGACCCTTGGTGCAACTGATCTGAAAGCCAACAGTTCTGACAGCGCAACATACCATTCAGCTTCTGAATTGTTTGCTGCACCTTCTGGCTTACTCTCATTGACTGGTGTCCATGGTTAGGGGAAGTAGACAAGATCTTTTCCTTGGGGTGGAGGAGTCAGGATGTTGTGAAACTTGAAAGGGTTCAGAAAAAGATTTACAAGGATGTTGCTGGGTTTGGAGGTTTTGAGCTACAGGGAGAGGCTGAACAGGCTGGGGCTATTTTCCCTGGAGCGTCGGAGGCTGAGGGGTGACCTTATAGAGGTTTATGAAATCATGAGGGGCATGGATAGGATAAATAGGCAAGGTCTTTTCCCTGGGGTCGGGGAGTCCAGA
>NC_057746.1:25235744-25244665 GCF_004010195.1 Chiloscyllium plagiosum | reverse complement strand
TGGGAGCTGTGCATTAAATCAGAGGGTGGAGGTGGGGCAGGGGGAGGTGACTTGGAAGGCTGCGGGTGGATACAGGTGGGAGGGGTGATTATGATAGGTCAGTGGGGAGGTTGGAGCAGAGAGGTGGGAAGGAAGATGGATAGGTCAGACATGTCAAGAGGGCAGTGCTGAGTCGGAGGGTTGGATTTGGGATGAGGTTGAGAGGAGGGAGATTTGGAAACTAATGAAGTCACTTAGTGTGTCTAAATCACTTTGAAACCTCATTGTATTCTAGTCACTGCCTGCCACACAGATAAAGGACCCATTCATTCCCGCTCTCTGTTTCCTGTTTGCCAATCAATTCTCAACTCTGCTGATGAGTTAACCCACATTTTAAACTTTGCCTACTAATGAGGGATCTTATCAAAAGCTTCCTAAAATCCAAATATCAACTGGGGGGGTGGGGGTTCTTCCTTATCCTATTAGTTAGATCCTCAAATAAAGGCTCCCATAGATTTCTTAATCATGCAGTGCCTTTCACAAGCAGGTGCTGCTTTGTCCAACCCCATTCATGTTTTCCAAATGTTCAAATTTTTGATAATACACTCCAGTAATTTCCTCGCCATCGATGTTAGGCTAACTGGTTTGTAATTCTCTCTCCCTCCCTTTTTAAATGGTGTGGTTACATTTGTCAGACTCCAATCTGTAGGAACTGCTCCAGAGTCGATAGAATTTTGGAAGATGACCACCAATGTATCCACTTCCTTCAGCTCTCTGAAAAGTACATTATCAGGCTCTCGGGAGCTGTTGGTCTTTTCACCACGTTAATTACCCCAGCATCAGTATTTTACAACTATTGATGTCTTTCAAATCCACTCTCAGACTAGAACTTTGGTTCCCTAACATTTCTGAGAGGTTGTTTGTGCCCTTATTTGTGGAGGCAGAACCAAAGAATGTGCTCAATTCTTTTGCCATTTCTTTGTTCCCCATTATAAATTCGCAGCTCTAACTCTAAGGGACATTAATTTACCTTTCCCAATATTTTTCTCTTCACATGTTCATAGGATCTTTGACAATTGGGTTCTATTCTTCCTGCAATTTTACACCCATATTCTATTTCCCCTTCTTGATGCCAAACGTCTTGTCCTCTTTTGCTGAATTCCAAAATGCTCCCAATCGTCAGGCTTGCTTTTTTTGGGGGGGAACTTTACATGCTTCCTCTTTGTAACTCCTAAATTTATTTTGCAAGCCATGGTTGAGCCAAAATCTCATTTGTCTTTCATTTACAAGTTGCAAGATCCTCATAGTCCGTCCAGAGCCTCCAAGTTGTTAGAAGCAATGATGCTAGGAACTTGGTAATCCTTTGTGATGTTTCTTTGTCAACCCCTGCCCCCATTTCCATTTGTAACCAAGAAGCAAATATTCAAAGATGGGAAAGGATAGCTTTTGGCCAGGCAGGCTGATGGGAGATGGGAAATCCAGATGGGAGATGTTTCCCATTGGATTGACATCTTGATTGTCCTCTGATCCCAGTGCTCACCCACTCAAACCGCCAATCAGCTTCTTGACAATGGCTACCTTTGATGAACATTGCCTTTGTCACTCCCATAGGCTCCTCAGCAGCTGATTTTACATCTCTCCCTGTCAACCTTTATGCAAAAAGCATAACTTGTTTTGTGCGCCTGAGAATCGTGCCGTAAGTCACTTCTCACAGGGTCTCGACTTCGCAGGCAGAATGAGGAGACGCAATCGAAACAAAAGGGTGCGATTCTAAAAAGGCTACAAGAGTGGAGAGGCCAGGGGTGGGGGCATACGTGCTCGAATAACTGAAGGCTGGCAGAAACCAGTTCATAAAGCCAAAGGCGGGTTAGAATGGCAGAGACGGGACAAATGCAGGGGAGCCGTGACCAAGCTATAGCCAAACCCTGGTTTGGTCCCAACTCCATTTACGTGGCTCGCTGCCGTGGAGAGGCTGCCAACATCATCAAATGCCCTTTGTAAACCGGTAACGCTCTCTTTCGCTAGGCAGAAGATACAGAAGCTTGAACATACGCACCAACAGGTTCAGGGACAGCTTCTTCCCTGGCTGTTATTAGATTATTGAATGGACTCTAGCCTCAAATAACGCTAATCCTGCTAACGCCGATCTCTCTTGTATACCTTGTACAATGCTACCCATGTGCCTCTGTCTAAGTCGTTCGTTCTGTACGTCCCTGCTTACTATGATCTGCCCGTCAAACAAAGCTTTTCACTGCACTTCGGTACTCGTGATAATAAATACATAAATCAAAAATTAATTAGAATATCAAAAATTAATTAGAATATTGTGTCCAGTTCAGGGCAGCCCCCTGTGAGGAAGGATGTTTGAGGCTGCAGAAAGCTTTCTTGTGAAATGTTCCGGGGATTTGGGCCATCATTAAAGTAGATGGCTTGAAAACCTGGAACCGTTCTCCTCAGCAAAGAGGCAGTTTGCAGAATTGTTTAAAATGAGCAGTGTTGGCAGAGCAGGGACAGAGAAGCAATTTCCACTGACAGGAGGATTGGACAACACCAGGTTTCAGGTTAAAGAAGCAGCCATGGCATGCAGAGGGATTGATCTTAATTCAGCAGGGATTTTTGGATCTGCAATGCTCCATCCTTCCAGAATAAATAAGAACTGGAGTAGGCCATTCGGCCCCTCGAACCTACTCCGTCATTCAATAGGATTGTGGCTGATCCAACATTCCTCGCTCTCTGCCCTTTCTCTACAATCCTTAATCCCCCCCAACTGATCTAGTGTCTGTCTATCTCAGCCTTAAACATACACAAGGACCCCGCTCCCACAGTTCTCCTCTGCAAGGAGTTCCAATTACTCACAAGCCTCCTTCTCTCAGCGTGAAGTGGAACCCCTTTATTCTAAACCCTCCTAGAATCTCCCCTGAGGCGACTCATCCTCTTAGCATTCACCCTGTCAAGCCCCTTAAGAATCCTGCATGTTTCCTTAGATTCCCTACGGTGTAGAAACAGGCCCTTCGGCCCAACCAGTCCACACCGACCCTCCGAAGAGTAACCCACCCAGACCCATTTCCCTCTGACTAATGCACCTAACACTACGGGCAATTCATCTGACCTGCGCATCTTTGCACTGTGGGAGGAAACCAGAGCACCCCACGCAGACATGGGGAGAATGTGCAAACTCCACACAGTCACCCAAGGCTGGAATTGAACCTGGGACCCTGGTGCTGTGAGGCAGCAGTGTTAACCACTGAGCCACCATGCCACCCAGTGAGACGACCTCTCATTCTACTAAACCTCTGAGTAGAGTCCCAAATTGTTTAGCCTTTGCTCATTAGACAATCCTTACACACCAAGGATCATCCTAGTGATCCTTCTCTGAACTGCCTCCAATGAAATGATACCTTTCCTTCGACAGGCGACCAAAACTGTGCTCAGCACTCCAGGCTTGGTCTCACCAGCACCTTGTACAGCTGCAGTAAGCCTTCCCTACTCTGATACTCCGACCCCCTTGAAATGAGGTTAACGTTCCATTAGCCTTCCTGATTACCTGCTGTACCTGTGTGGTAGCTTGCTGTCGTTTGTGCACAGTTCCTTTGCGTTATAGATTTCTGCAGTTCGTCTCCATTTAAATAATATTATGTTCCTTTGTCCTCCCTTCCAAAATGCATAATAACAGGCTTGTAAAACAGAGCTGGATCATTACCCGAAGAGAAAACATTTGCAAATGTACATTAGGGCAAGGTCAGAAGAAACGTTTTTCACTGTTATGACATGAAGTCAGAGAGCAGAATCACTCAGCCGCCCAATGTCTATAGGTCTTCTAGTAGAATAGCTGCAACACAGTAAGATTAAAACCTTTAAAAGCTCTCAAAATTGACGCCAATGCTCCCTAAGCAGACATTTTGAACAACTAATCGCAGACTTTGTGAATGATTGATTCCACACATCGGATATTTAGCTTAAATGGAAGACTGAGCAGTTTATTAATAATATTTTAGTAACTTTAGGTTAGATTATTAGATTTCCTACAGGATGGAAACAGGCCCCTTGGCCCAACATGTCCACACCACCCCTCCAAAGAGTAACCCATCCAAGTCCATTCCCCTACCCTATGTTTACCCCTGACTAATGCACCTAACACTACGGGCAATTTACCATGGCCTATTCACCTAACCTGCACATCTTTGAACGGTGGGAGGAAACCGGAGCACCCGGAGGAACCCCACGCAGACGCGGGGAGAATGTCCACACAGACAGTCGCCCGAAGCAGGAATCGAACCCAGGTCCCTGGCGCCGTGAGGCAGCAGCGCTAACCACTGAGCCACCGTGCTGCCCCATTTTAGCAGAGCAAAAATGAACAAAGTAATCTAATTAATGTCTGTGATTTTAATCCAATAACTTTTGTTTTCAATCTCATTCACACAAAACACAGGCAGACGAAAGGACAATTAAGAGAAACAATATTAGAAAGAGCTGGAGAAAGTTAACAAGTTGGCAGTATTTGTCAGTGAACCCAAAACTCTGATACTGCTTTCTCTCTCCACAGATGCTACTGGACCTGCTGAGTCTCTCCAGCAATTCTTGTTTTTGTTTCAAGTCACCAGCATCCGCTGTTCTTTAACTGTTTTCACAGTTGAGGGATAACATTAGAAAAAGTAGTAAAACTGGCCAGATTTCTTAAGTGGTTTTCACAATGAGTTGTTCCATAGCTACATGTGATTGTTTTGGCTGATTTTCTGAAGACAATCAAGGCCACTTTTTCGGTTCACTCTGAGGAAGCCTCAGTGATACTTATAACTTAAGTTTCCAGTCCCTGAACTTGCAATTGCCGATAATGGGAGGTTAGGCAGGGAGCTTTCAAACCTTCATGCTGAAGCATCAACAGACATTAGCCTTCCCTCAGACACGCAGTCTGAAAACCAGTTCAAGCACTCCTGCTTCACCCTCTGCTTGACTATCAACGTTCCCTCCAACATTTGCTGCCACCAGTTAACAGGTACTGACCTCATTAAGCATTCCTGATGAAGGGCTTTTGCCCGAAACGTCGATTTTCCTGCTCCTCGGAAGCTGCCTGACCTGCTGTGCTTTTCCAGCACCACTCTGATCTTAACACTGACCTCATTGATGTCCATTGTCTGGTGAAACATAGTGTTTCTACTGGTGTCGAAGCATCTATAGAATCCTTTGCTGAAGGACCAACCTGCAATTAACATTCAGGCCTGGTCTCACACGCAAACAACAACTTGTTTGTTTCTTCTCTACTTACACAAGTTGTTCACAGCTCCAAACCAAAATTGACAAAGATAACAAATAATGAAATGAAATCAGCAAGGGTTTTAACATCATACAGTGAGTGATTAGGGTGTGGGATGCATCAACTGGAAATGTGGTGGAGGCAGGTCCAATGAAAGAACTCAAGGGTGCACTGGATGATGATTTGGATAGTAATGATGTGCAGGGGTATGGGGAAAAAGGCAGAAAATTGGCCCTTGGTAGATGCGCGATGGGCCAAATGGTCTCCTTCCGCACCTTAACAATTCTGTGATTCTTTTACGTAAATTACAGCATGAAAGAAAAATTTGACACCGCACCACATAAGCAGACTTTGGGACAGGTGACCAAAAGCCAAGATAGTTTTAAGGAGTGTATAAACAGACTGTAAGAAATAGGAACAGGAGTAGCCTATTCGGTCCCTCAAGCCTGCTCTCCATCATTCAGCAGGGTTATGGCTGATCAGACATTTCTCACATCTACTTTTCTCACCTTTCCCCACAAACTGATCAAGAATCTGTCTTAGCCTTAAATGGACACATGGACTCTGCTCCCCCACAGCTCTCTGTGGCAAGGAGTTCCAAAGACTCAAAGCCTCCAGAGAGAAATAATTCCTCCTCGTGTCAGTGTTAAATTGGTGCACCTTCATTTTGAGACGGTGCGCTCTGATCCTCGACTCTCTCTCCCATGAGAGGAAACATCCTCTGAGCATTTACCCTGTCAAGCCCCTGAAGAATCCTGAAGACCACCTCTCGTTCTTCTAAACTCTAGCGAGTAGAGTCCCAACCAGTTTATCCTTTGCTCACAAGACAATCCCTCCACGCTGTGGATTATCCCAGCAGACCTTCTCTGAGCTGCCTCAAATGAGACAATACCTTTGCTTAAATAAGGGGACCGAAACTGCCCACAGTGCTCCTGACGTGGTCTCATCAACACCTTGTACAGTTCCAGTAAAGACTTCCCTACTCTTATACTCCAACCTCCCTGAAATGTGGGCCGATATTCCACTAGCCTTCCAAATTAACTGCTGCCTCTGTGTGCTAGCTTTCTGTGTTTCATGCACAGAGAGGTAAAGGAGCTAAGGATTTCCAGGGATGAAAATTCCAGAGCTCAGGGCTTTGGTAGGTGAAATCACCGACGGTGAAGAGATTAGAAATCGGGATGTGTAAGAGGAAGGCAATCACAGAATCGTGAGGTCCCGAACATACCCCTCAGCCTATCGAGTCTGCACCGATATTAAAACCAAGTGTAAAGATGGACTAGTCCCACTTGCCAGTACTTGGCCCATAGCCTTCAATGTGATAATGTTTCATTCCATCTCTTGGAGGATCGTAGAGGCCAGAGGGTGGGGGCAGGTTAGTGAGGGGTGAGGCCGCACTGAGATTTGAAAAGCGGGATTTGAAAATTCACCAAGAGGAAACCTGAATTGGTGGTCAAGGTGAGTCAGTCAGAGCAGTGAGCGAGGAAAACTGGCATTGGCCTAGCCTGTCGTTTCCACCCTGAGACAGGCCATAGACCATAAGGAAGAGGAGCAGAACTCAGACATTCAGTCCATCTGCCGGCTCCACCATGCAATCATAGCTAATAGGTTTGTCCACCCTTTTCTCCTGCCTGCTCCCCATAACCTTTGATCCCTTAGTATTCAAGACCCTATCGATCTCTGTCTTTAATACTCTTAACCTCCACACCTCTCTGCGGCAACGCGTTCCACAGTCACCACCATCCAGCTGAAGAAATTCCTCCTCATCTCAGTTGTAAAGGGTGGCCCCTTCCCTCTGAGGCTGCGCCCTCGGGTCCCAGTCTCTCTCCTGTGAGTGAAACACTTGCTCCGCGTCCGTTTTATCCAGGCCTCCGGGAGTAATCTGTTAAGATTTGATCAGACTCCCCCTCATCCCTCTGAACGCCATCGACTCAGGACTCAAGAGTCGCCAACCGCTCCTCATGCGACAAGGCCTTCGGACCTGAGATCATTCTCGGGAATCTCCTCGGGACTGCCTCTAAGGCCGGCAAATCCTTTCGGAGGTGCAGGGCCCAAACCTCCTCACACCTGTGTGTGGCTGGCGTTCACTCAACAGGTTCACAGAGAACCCAGTTTCGTTTTCCCAGTGAGGCCTCAGGTGCGCTATCACCGAGAGCCTGTTTCACCCACCACTCACCACCATCACCCCTGAACCCCCAGCTCTGCAAACACCCCATTCCCCCCCACCTCACCACCCAGGCACGTCCACAGGGGGGGGGCGCGATATTCAACCAGCCCAGGCAGAGGTACTCCACCCACAGTTAGACACTTCAAAGTCAATTTGCTCAAAGATGCTGTGATACACCTCCAGGGTGGGACACAAGCCTGGACCTCCAAGCTCAGAGGCAGGGACAGACTACCACCATGCCCCGACTTGCTGATGCCAAATAAGTGAAATATTAGGTAAGGCAATGGACAGGTCAAGTCAGATTTCACCTTACTTGCCTCAACCCCAGCCTCCCCCTCCGCAGACCACACTAGTCCTGCTGTTCTGCACTTTAATGATGAGATATTGAGAGAAGGCAAATGAAGAGATTGACCGATGCAGTCCAGAAGAGCCTCTGCTTCGAGTGTAATGGCTGTCGTCATGGTGATGAAACGTGACACCATGCTGTGTTTGGCTTTTCGGTCCTGGCATTGAGCTGGAACCAGCCTGACTGTCAATGCACTGCCTTGTCCTGCTCATGACTCAGGCAGGCACTGGTGCACAAGGGCTGGGGAAGCTCAGCCAGGGGCGGATGGGCCAGGAATGAGCAAAGCCATGTCTCACAGACTGTGAAAAGGCTTGATATACAATTGGTATGTCAATGCACGAGAGATAGGAGCGCTATCGGGCAGATAGATCTATGAGGGGAACGAACTGCACGAGAGCAGGTTAGGGTCAGAGACGAAGGGCCGGGGAGTTGAGCCTGGAAACGTCAGCCGCAGCTCAGTGACATCCCCTGATTCGAAAGACATGGAAATCCGCTCCAGGACCTCAGCACGTCAAATTGAGATTGATGCTGTGGTGCAGCGCCAATGGAGAGCTGCATGGTTAATGTGCAGCACCGATAGAGACCTATATGGTTAGTGTGCAGTGCTGAGGGGTAGCTGCACGGTCAGTGTGCAGTGCTGAGGGGTAGCTGCACGGTCAGTGTGCAGTGCTGAGGGAGAGCTGCATGGTCAGTGTGCAGTGCTGAGGGGGAGCTGCACGGTCAGTGTGCAGTGCTGAGGGGGAGCTGCACGGTCAGTGTGCAGTGCTGAGGGGGAGCTGCACGGTCAGTGCGCAGTGCTGAGGGAGAGCTGCACGGTCAGTGTGCAGTGATGAGGGGGAGCTGCACGGTCAGTGTGCAGTGCTGAGGGAGAGCTGCACAGTCAGTGCGCAGTGCTGAGGGAGAGCTGCACGGTCAGTGTGCAGTGATGAGGGGGAGCTGCACGGTTAGTGTGCAGTGCTGAGGGGGAGCTGCACGGTCAGTATGCAGTGCTGAGGGGGAGCTGCACGGTCAGTGTGCAGTGCTGAGGGAGAGTTGCACGGTCAGTGTGCAGTGCTGAGGGAGAGCTGCACGGTCAGTGTGCAGTGATGAGGGGGAGCTGCACGGTCAGTGTGCAGTGCTGAGGGAGAGCTGCACAGTCAGTGCGCAGTGCTGAGGGAGAGCTGCACGGTCAGTGTGCAGTG
>NC_057746.1:25224394-25234635 GCF_004010195.1 Chiloscyllium plagiosum | reverse complement strand
GCTGGGGAGTGAGGGAGCTAGGCTGTGGGGGAGCTGGGCTGTGGAGGAGCTGGGATGTGGGGGCGCTGGGCTGGGGAGTGAGGGAGCTGGGTCGAGAATGAGATAGAATCCTGAGGCCTCATTTGCGTTTTCGAGTGGGCATAAATGAATGGTTGAGGCACAGTTTCACAAGGAGGTCTCCTAGACGGTGCCCGAAGAATGCAAGCCTCTGTTTGCAAAGAAGGGTGGGTGAAGTACCAGGGGAATGAGCTACAACTGGACTGGGGTATTGCAGGGCTAAGGCTTCAGTGCGTGAGTTGAGATGGTGGTGCCACGCTCGCATATCATGGGCTAAATCTGAGAAACTTAACCAGCTACAGAGTACCAGGTTGTAACTGACCCCACCTAACTTGGATGTGGTGATAATCTGAAGCTCTGATGTCGTTTCCCGCTGTGCTGTCCTCCTTCTGACATTTCTGAGGCAGCTCTTTCCAGTTTGACTTTGTCCTTTGGGTAGAGTTTGACTCATAGCCAGTGCACCCCAATCCAGGTAACCCTCCGAGGGGCTGGTGCGGTGCAGTGGGTGGAAAGCCAATCATTTCAGCAGCTGCATAACAACAAATCGGGAGACTTTTTTTTTAATTCACTCACAGGATGGGGGCGTCACCGGCTGGGCCAGCATTTGTTGCCGTTCCCCATTTGCCCCCCTCCCCCGCAGCGAGACAGTGGTGGTGAGCTTCCTTCTTGAACCACTGTCGTCCGTGTGCCGGAGTTAGATCCACTGTCAGAGAGGGAATTCCAGAATTAAGTCCCAGTGACAGTGAAGGAACGGTGATACGTTTTCAAGTCAGGATGGTGAGTGGCTTGGAGGGGAACTTTCAGCTGGTGGTGCATCTGCTAAACTTGTCCTTCGAGATGGGAGAGGTTGGCTTTGGAAAGTGCTCTCAAAGGGGTGAATTCCTGCAGTGCATCTTGTAGATGGTACACACTGCTGGCTACTGAGCCTCGGTGTTGGAGGGACGTGGATGCTTGTGGATGCGGTGCCAATCGAGTGGGGGTTGATTTTTCCCGCATGATGTCAAGCTCCTTCAGCATTGCTGGAACTGCACACATTCAGACAATGAGGAGTATTCTGTCACAATCCTGACTTGTGGTTGGTGGAGAGGTTCTAGGGAATCGGGAGATGAGTTACTCGCTGCGGTAACCCTCGCTTCTGACCTGCTCAGAAGCCACTGTTTTGAAATGGATGGTTCAGTTCAGCTTCTGGTCAATGGTAACCCCCAGCTGCCGCTAGCAGAGGATTCAGCGATGGCAATGCTATTGAATGTCAAGGGGCAATGTACAGATTCACTTATGCCGCAGATGGTCATTGCCTGGCATCAAATGTTACCTGCCGTGCTTTCGCCCAAACCTGAATACTGTCCAGGTCTTCCTACTTTTTCGACAGAGGACATTTCATTGCCCAAAGAGCTGCGATTATTTCTGCACATGGTTCGATTATCAATGAGCATCCTATTTCTGACCTTATGATGGAGGTTGGGCCAGAGATAGAGCAGTCCGAAATGTTTGGGCCCAAGGACAACACCCTAAGGAACCCACAACCATCTTCCTACGTGCCAGGTACAGGTTCAAAAAGCAGAAAGCATTTTTCCCTGGTTCTGACCGACTCTCGTTTTGTAAGGCATCCCGGATGCCACAGGCAGTGAAATGCAGCCTGATGTCAGACAGGCCGTCACGCTCACCTCCCCACTGGAACTTGGCTTGATTGTCAATGTGTGAACCAAAGCTGCAATAAGGTCATGAGATGCATGGCCCTGCCAGAACCCAATCCAGCCATCGGTGGGCACATTTTTGCAGCTTGCTGGCACCTTCTATGATGGGCAATTTTCCACCTTGGAAGGTCAATGCCAGTGTCGTAGCTGTGCTGAAACAACTTGTCTGGGGTGCAGCACAAGTCTTCAACATTATGGCAGGAATGTTGACGGGGCCCTAAGCCTTAGCAGTATCCCGTGCCTTCAGCTGTTTCTTGATGTCACAGAGTTCAAATTGGCTGGACTCTGGCGTCTGAGGTGTTGGGGACTTCTGCAGGAGACTGAGATGGATCAGCATCTGGCTGAAGGTTGCAGCAAACGGCTCTACCTCGTCGTGAATACGCTGTTCTCCCCTATCATTGAGGATGGCAGCCATGTTGTGGAGGGGCTGGTGTTGGACTGGGATGGACATAGTTTAAACTCACACAACACCAGGTTATAGCACCGAAAGCTAGTGCTTCCAAATAAACCTGTTGGACTATAACCTGGTGTTGTGTGATTGTTAACATTGTGGACGGGGATACTTGCGAAACCACCTTTGCCGGTGAGCTGTTTAATTGTCCACCATCATTCATGATTGGATGTGGCAGGATTGCAGAGATCCAATCAACGACAGGCATGAGAAACATTTGCTGCAATTGTGCAGGGCCTTGGTGAGACTGCACCAGATGGATTATTGTGTGCAGTTTTGGTCTCCTTTTTAATCAATTCCTGAGATTTATTGCCCATCCCTAATCGCTCAGAGGGCAGTTAAGAATCAACTGCATTGCTGTGGGTCTGGAGTCACATGTAGGCCAGACCAGGGAAGGATGGCAGTTTCTTTCTCCAAAAGGACATTAGAGAACAAGATGGGTTTTTCCAACAATCAACGACAGATTCATGGTCATCACTGGACTCCCAATTCCAGAGTATTATCAAATTTACACTTCACAATCTGCCATGGTGGGATTCAAACATGTGTCCCCCACAATACGAACTGGGTCTCTGGATGAATTATCCAGTGATAACGCCACTCGGCCACTTGACGAAGGATGTTTGGGCAATGGAGATCAGGCAATGCAGGTCAACCAGACTGATTCCTGGGATGGCAGGACTGACATTTGGAGAAAGATTGGATCAGAGAGGACTATATTCACTGGATAGGAAATGAAGGAGGGGGAACTCACTGAGACTGATTAAATTCTAAAGGACTAGCCAGGATAAATGCAGGACGCTGTTAGTTCAGAGCGAAAAGAGATAAAGGACCACCAGCAAAAACAGGAACAGGCCAGATAATTGGATAATCAGCATCATCATACTGAATGACAGAGCAAGTTAAAAGGGCTGGATGGTTAATTTTGATTCCTATACTTTATGTCTCTGTGATCTGTTGGTGTGATTCACTCCATTGAATAGGGTTATATACCATTTGAACACCCTCAATTAGATTCCAGTGTGTAACTCACTCCCAGGTATCCATTATTCTGTACATAAACCATCTGAACCATTCGATTAGATTCCAGTCTGTAACTCACTCCCAGGTATCCATTATTCTGTATATAAACCATCTGAACCCCTCGATCAGATTCCAGTCTATAAACCATCTGAACCCCTCGATCAGATTCCAGTCTGTAACTCACTCCCAGGTATCCATTATTCCGTATATAAACCATCTGAACCTCTCGATTAGATTCCAGTCTGTAACTCACTCCCAGGCATCCATTATTCTATACATAAACCATCTGAACCTCTCGATTAGATTCCAGTCAGTACCTCACTCCCAGGTATCCATTATTCTGTATATAAACCAACTGAACCCCTCGATTAGATTCCAGTCTGTAACTCACTCCCAGGTGTCCATTATTCTGTATAGAAACCATCTGAACCCCTTGATTAAATTCCAGTCTGTAACTCACTCCCAGGTATCCATTATTCTGTACATAAACCATCCGAACCCCTCGATTAGATTCTAGTCTGTAACTCACCCAGGTATCCATTATTCTATACATAAACCATCTGAACCCCTCGATTAGATTCCAGTCTGTAACTCACTCCCAGGTATCCATTATTCAATATATAAACCATCTGAACCCCTCGATTAGATTCCAATCGGTAACTCACTCCTAGGAATCCATTATTCTGTTAATAAACCATCTGAATCCCTCAATTAGATTCCAGTCTGTAACTCACTCCCTGGTATCCATTATTCTATATATATATACCGTCTGAACCTCTCGATTAGATTCCAATCTGTAACTCACTCCCAGGTATCCATTATTCTATATATAAACCATCTGAACCCCTCAATTAGATTCCAGTCTGTAACTCACGCCCAGGTATCCATTGTTCAATATATAAACCATCTGAACCCCTCGATTAGATTCCAATCGTAACTCACTCCGAGGAATCCATTATTCTGTAAATAAACCATCTGAATCCCTCAATTAGATTCCAGTCAGTAACTCACTCCCTGGTATCCATTATTCTATGTATAAACCATCCGAACCCCTCGATTAGATTCCAGTCTGTAACTCACTCCCAGGTATCCATTATTCTGTATATAAACCATCTAAATCCCTCGATTAGATTCCAGTCTGTAACCTACTCGCAGGTATACATTATTCTGTATATATATATATATATATATATATACCATCTGAACCCCTCGATTAGATTCCAATCGGTCACTCACTCCCAGGAATCCATTATTCTGTTAATAAACCATCTGAATCCCCCGATTAGATTCCAATCGGTCACTCACTCCCAGGAATCCATTATTCTGTTAATAAACCATCTGAATCCTTCAATTAGATTCCAGACTGTAACTCACTCCCAGGTATCCATTATTCTGTATATAAACCATCTGAACCCCTCAATTAGATTCCAGTCTGTAACTCACCCCCAGGTACCCATTATTCTATATATAAACCATCTGAACCCCTCGATTAGATTCCAGTCTGTAATGCACTCCCTGGTATCCATTATTCTGTATATAAACCATCTGAACTCCTCGATTAGATTCCAGTCTGCAATTCACACCCAGGTATCCATTATTCTGTATATAAACCATCTGAACCCCTCGATTAGATTTCAATCTGTAACTCACTCCCAGGTATCCATTATTCTGTATATAAACCATCTGAACGCCTCGATTAGATATCAATCTGTAACTCACTCCCAGGTATCCATTAATCTGTATATAAACCATCTGAACCCCTCGATTAGATTCCAGTCTGTAACACACTCCCAAGTATCCATTATTCTGTATATAAACCATCTGAACCCCTCAATCAGATTCCAGTCTGTAACTCACCCCCAGGTATGTATTACTCTATATATAAACCATCTGAACCTCTCGATTAGTTTCCAGTCTGTGACTCACTCCCAGGTATCCATTATTCTATATATAAACCATCTGAACCCCTCGATTAGATTCCAGTCTGTAACTCACTCCCAGGTATCCATTATTCTGTAGATAAACCATCTGAACCTCTCGATTAGATTCCTGTCTGTAACTCACCCCCAAGTACCCATGTTCAGCCATCTGAATCCATTGAGTAGGATATGTACCTAGAATACCTATGCAAATTCTCAATGATTAAGTGGTTTGCAAACTGTCTCAGTCTCATTTGTCTTAAGCAAAGTTTTAAATATATCCCTGGTATAAACCCTCAGAGAGCTCTTCAATCGGCCTTCACATGAAAGCTCCCAACCTCCAGTCTCCATACCATTTCAGAACTGATACGTATTATATGTGTGTGTGTGTGTGTGAGAGAGAGAGGGAGTGTGTGTGTGTGTGAGAGAGAGGGAGTGTGTCTGTGTCTGTCTGTGTCTGTCTCTGTTCTGTGTACACCACTACTTCTGTGCATACTGAGGTTCTGTGTTCCGACATGTGTATTGAATGCAGCAAGTTAAGCTTCTGCATGTCTTTGATGCATTCGGATGACCGCCCTTTCGCTTAAGGTACTATTCATTGGGGGTCAGAGAGGTTACCTATCGTGCACTCATGATCTCTGATTTTACGGCGTTATTCTGCAATGGAAGACTCCAAATCAAATTTAATTATAAGAATTAACATCACACAAAAGCAAAAGGACCATTCAGGACACCACTGCGCGAACAAAGACTGAATTGGTTTGCCAAAATTCCAAGAATAAACAACAACTTGCATTTATTTAGCATCATAAACACATTTGAACATCCCAAGCGCTCTTATAGAACATCATAAAGAGCATATCTTGACAGATTTATGAATAGGTTGGGAATACAGGGATACTGCCCATGTAGAAACGAAATGTTTTCAGTTTAGAAAGGCAGACAGGGGTGTGAGTTCAAATCTCAGCATGCCTGCTGGTGGAATTAGAATTGAATTTGTATAAGGGGAATATAATTCCAGTCTCAGTTATGCTAACCATGGCACCCATTACTGATGGTTGTTCAAACCTCATCCAGTTCATTAATAGGCTTTAGGGAAGGAAATCTGCCGTCTTTCCCTGGCATACATGTGACTCCAGACCCACGAGGGTGCGATTGGCTCCTGAACTCCCCTCTGAAAATGATGCAGCAAAATAATTGCTCTGAGGGTCATTAGGGATGGGAAGCAAATCCTGGTCTTTCCAGTGAAACTCTCATGGAAAATAGAAAGATTACGCTAGTACTTAAACACCCCAGCCAAGTCATAGCGAGAGTACTGCTGCAGTTGTGGTCACTGCGTTTTGGATCGAAACTCTCTGGAGAGAAACATCCGCATTTTTGACGGGTCTTGAGAGGGTAGATGCAGGAAGGATGTTTCCCTTGGGGAGGCAGTCTCGGATCAAAGAGGGCACTATCAGGCCATGTTGTCCTGAGAAACGTCTTCACTCAAAGAATGGTGAATATTTGTAACTCTCTAACTCCAGAGGTCTGTGGGAGGGCTCAGTCACCACAGAGACAGAAGTCAACAGGTTTCTAGATGAGTGCAGGAAAGTAGCATTGAGACAGAAGGTTGGCTATGATCTAATCCACAGCAAGCTCGATGGGCCGAATGTCCTACCCCTATTTCTATTTCCTATGTTGCTATGTAACGGGAATAGTATGACTGCGGTAGAGAAGGCCCAAGGGACCTTCTGAAGCATATTGCAAGGGATGGAGGATCATAGTTATTTGGAAAACTTGAATAGATTCAGATTATTTTCTCTGCAACAGAAGAGTGATTTAATTGAGTCGCATGAATATATTATAAGAGGCCGAGGGAGATTGTATAGCGCGGATATATTTTCTTCAGCAGAGTGGTCAGATATACATCGCTGTTCCTTTCGTGTCATTGGGTCAAAATCCTGGAACTCCCACCATTGATGGTACTGTGGGTGGGTCTATGCTGAATGGACTGCAGAGGTTGAAGAAGGCAGCTCATCATCACCTTCTCAAGGTCAATCAGGGACGGGCAATAAATCCCAGTGAGTGAATAAAAAGAAATTCTATCGGGGACAAAAAAATTTGAATTAGCAGGTTGGGGATCTGGAAGTCACAGTGTGTGCTCAAGGCAGGAATCCTGGAGACGTTTGAGCAAACACTTAATCACTCTATATCGTAACCATACAGAGCTACAAAGCCGAAATGAGACTGGCCAGCTCGTTCTCAGCCAAATAGCCTCCTCATTCTCTTCCAATAAATGTGCTCTGTCTCTTCCTCTGAATATCACAGGAACACGTTGAGAGGTGCAGTGCAAGGGCTGACTAAAAGATTAATCAAAGAGGCAGGTTCTTAGGAGGAGACTAATGGATGAAGCGGGGAAAATTACTGACGTTGATGAACAAATGTTCCTGTACAATAGTATTGGATAGCCTTTTGGGTTAGATAGATGTTGGAGTAACAGACTGTTTTTCACTGTATTTGGAGGAACAATAGCTTGACTGGTGTCAGTGTCAGCTCCCAGGATAAATGTAGTACTCCCGCAGGGTAAATGGTCTCAGTTGATACTCCCTGGTGTTGTACCAAGGTAGCCCCATGCTGGCAGAGGCGCTGTCAGATGAGATGCTATAAACAAAGCCTCATCTACATTTCATGATACAATATGAAAAGCAGGGAAGTTATGGTCATGTAATCTTGCAGCATCTTTTGAAAGCCCTATCCCTGCCACACCATTTTCTCATCCTTAGTGCTGCAAATTCGCTTTTGCTTGCGACAATGTTTTGATAATAATTCTGATTCTGCCACTCTTTTCGACGGTGTGCTTGAGATCCTAGTAATCTTTTGTGTGGGGAAGTAAACTGAATCCCATTTCCCCTCAAGATCATTTGGCAATTATTCCAAAACACCGGCTACTGCCACTTGCCAGAGGCACTGGCTTCTCCATTATTTATTTCATCAAATGCCTCACCATTCCCAAATGTGTAATGCCCCTGTCCGGTTGCCCTTTCACCTTGGTAGAATGGCTACAGCGAGAAAAGGTGGCCTTTCCACCCATCATGTCTGTACTGGGAAGCTCAGTTTCTCCAGTCTCTCCACAGAACTGAAATCCCTCATCCCGGTTACCAAAATCTGTGCCCCTTGCAAGTCCTTGACATCCTTCCAAACACATGCGTTGCCCAGGAGTTCATGCAATGTTTTTGGGTGAGGATAACCAGTGAGATTCAGCAATAACTTCTCTGTTTCAGTGTTTGATGGTCATACTTACACAACCACTATGCCGTTGGATGTTCTTAACCAAGTAATAAAACATGCCCTGCTGCCCTGAAACAGTCATGAATATGCACCTCAGGCTACCCTGCTCTTGAACTCCCTTAGATTCGATACATTTTAGGTTATGCTGCCAGGCCATATCCATTGTATCAACCTGTCTACATCCTCCTGATATCCAACACTACAATTCTCACAACTGACTGTATTGTCAAACTTGGTGTCATCAGCACATTTCAATATTGTCCTCCAGATATCTAAGGCAAGGTCATTAACATGCCAAGTAAAGCAGTCGGTCCTGGGAACCTGACTGCATTCTATTCTCACTTTAGAAATCATCAGTTTACATTGGCTCCTATCTCCATTCAGATTAATCTTACTGTCGTCCCTTGAATAACATCTGCTCCTAACATTCGCACAGGTCTTTCATGAGGGATTTATCAAATACCATTTGAACCAATGTCTACTCCCTTCAGAAAACCTCTCTGTTGCTTTATAGAGCTCAATCAGGTCCATCAGAAAAGATAGGCTTGACAAATCTTGGTGGCACCCTCTCATAAATCCATGCTTCTCTGAAAGAAAATTATTGTAGTTCCTGACAATGGGAATCTCGTAGTTTTTAGCCAATCACTGACATTAGACTGCTTGGACTGCATTTTCCACTTATCGCTCTCTACACTTCATCATGGCGATGTGACAATTGCAGCCTTTCAGTTCCCGTACCACGGGAGGATTTAAACATTATGGTCAGGGCTTCTGCCATCTCAATGCTTGCTTCCCTCAGCAGCCCAGGCAGCAGCCCAACCTGACCAAGTTGGCACGTTGACTTTGATGACGCCATTCTACCTAGCAACACACTTATCTAATATTTATCCTATTCAATATGCCTATTCCTACCTCCATGACTGCAGCATTATTCTCATAATCTTCTGTTGTCAACATCCACTTAATATCCTAGTCATGCCTTCTGTTTCCTGAGCAGGACTTTTGTTATTGTCCCTAACTGGTCTTCTCATTCTTTTAACTATCTATTTAAATTCTACGTGCTTATTGATGTTCAGATTCCTTTCTACATTAACCTTGAATCTTTTCTCATATTTTATCTCCATGCTTCATATAGCCTTTTTCAATAATTCCTCCCCTCCCATCCCAAATTCTGTTTTCTTCCTGACTTTCTGTAATATTCCATACTTGATTTTTTGTTAGAGGCCTTAATCTTCTGTTTCATTCAAACGTACAATTCCTTTGTCAGCCCGGTGGTCCTATTGCTCATATGCCACTTTTTATCCTCAAGGGAATATGATTGGTTCCTTGGTTAATCTTCCTTTCCAGTTGATCTCTGTTAGATCCTGTCTCAGACCACTGAAAACCGAGAGTTCTAGAGTCATAGAGATGTACAGCATGGAAACAGACCCTTCAGTCCAACTAGTCCATGCCAGCCAGATATCCCAATCAACCTAGTCCCAACTGCCAGTACCTGGCCTATATCCCTCCAAACCCTTCTTATTCATATACCCATCCAGATGCCTCTTAAATGTTGCAATTGTACCAGCCTCCACCACTTCCTCTGGCAGCTCATTCCATACATGTACCACCCTCTGCGTGAAAAAGTTGTCCCCTAGGTCTCTTTTATACTTTTCCCCTCTCACCCTAAACCTATGCCCTCTAGTTCTGGATTCCCCCACCCCAGGGAAAACACCTTGCCTATTTATCCTATCCATGCCCCTCTACAAGGTTGCCCCTCAGCCTCCGACGTTCCAGGGAAAACAGCCCCAGCCTGTTCAGCCTCTCCCTGTAGCTCAAATCCTCCAACCC
>NC_057746.1:25222277-25224370 GCF_004010195.1 Chiloscyllium plagiosum | reverse complement strand
CAACACTCCCTAGGACCTTACCATTAAGTGTATAAGTCCTGCTAAGATTTGCTTTCCCAAAATGCAGCACCTCGCATTTATCTGAATTAAACTCCATCTGCCACTTCTCAGCCCGTTGGCCCATCTGGTCCAGATCCTGTTGTAATCTGAGGTAACCCTCTTCGCTGTCCACTCCACCTCCAATTTTGGTGTCATCTGCAAACTTACTAACTGTATCTCTTATGCTCGCATCTAAATCATTTGTATAAATGATGAAAAGTAGTGGACCCAGCACCGATCAGGAAACCTCTCTCTATCTCCCAGCTGGCTACTTCCACCTTTGACTTTCTCTTTCCCCTGCTACTTTAAAACAAATTTTATTTGAAGCTGATTTTATTGTGATCATGATTACCCAAAGGTTCTCACACTAAAACATCCCCTGGCTTGCTCTACTTCATTGCCCAGGTCAAGATCAAGCATTGTTTTCCTCTCTTATTGTCTTTGAAATATAATTTAAATAAAAATCTCCCCAGTTCCAAAGGACCATAATGTTGCTTTCCCATTAAAAATCGATTAACTTGAGAATCACCAAACCTCAGGAGAGACACAAAGTCACAGGTACTGATTACTAAAATTCTGTCCTTGTCTATGTATCTTAGAATTATTCATCTTCCTTGCTTTTTGCACCTCATTTGCTCCAGTTTAAATGAGGATATTTGATTGAGGTGTATAAGATGATGAGGGGTATGGACAGGGTAAATACAGAGCAGCCTGGTTGAGGGGTTAATCACGAGGGGGCTTACGGAAGTATGGTTAAGCGGGGATTTGGGAAGAAACTTTTTGACTCAGTTGGTGGGAATCTGGAATGCACAGGCTGGCAAGGGAGCAAAGGCCAGAAACCTTATGAACTTTAACAAATACTTGTGTGAGCACTTCAAATATCATAGCCTTCGAGGATGTGGGACAAGAGCGGAAGTAATGGCAGCTCAGAATCAACGGGTGAAAGGGCCTTTTGTATCTGCTGTCTTTGTCCTTCTCGATGGTAGAGGCTGCAGGTTTGAGAAGCATTGGCACGTGGCTGTAGTGCACCTATTGAGAGTGCACACTGCCAATCTATGGGTTTATATTCCCCTGAAAGCTGTCCTCAGATCTGCCCCTTCATCTCTTCACTCTCAATAGGCAATGTTACAGCTGTGTTTTTATTCTGTAACTAACCAATTTATTCTGTCCATCAAGCCCCAAGGTCATTGTTCCTCTTAAACTTCAACCCACCATCGATCAATATTGTTGCCCTTCTAATTTTACTCTTTCCCCCTAACCTGTTCCTTGAATATATTCTCACCAGGAATATTTGAACCGGAGTCTCTCTGGAGAGCCTCTTTGTTATTACGAAAATGGCACCCAAAGCCCACACATCATCTCTTATTCTCCCGGGGGAAGCGGGTGAGTGGGAACTGAGGCCTAATTCCAGATTGCACATCCATAATCCACCAAGGCAACTATGGTGGCTCAGTGGTCAGCACTGCTGCCTCACACCGCCAGGGACCTGGGTACAATTACACCCTGTCTGTGTGGAGTTTGCACATTCTCCCCATGTCTGGTCTCTACCCACAGTCCAAAAATAGGGAAGGTTAGGTGGATTGGCCATCTAAATGCCCCTAATATCCAGGGATTTGCAGGCGAGATTGTTTAGCCATGGGAAATGCAGGGATGGGGTAGGTCTGGGTGCGATGCTCTTTGGAGGGTCGGTGTGGACCCAATGGGCCAAATGGCCTGCTTCCACACTGTAGGGGTTCTATGTGATAAATGGCAACTTCCTCAGACAGATTGGATTTTTCACTCGCAGGACACCCAAAATGTGACTTGCACACTTTAGCTTACATAGAACATAGAACATAGAACATAGAAGAATACAGCGCAGTACAGGCCCTTTGGCTCTCGATGTTGCGCCGATCCAAGCCCACCGAACCTACACTAGCCCACTATCCTCCATATGCCTATCCAATGCCCGCTTAAATGCCCATAAAGAGGGAGAGTCCACCACTGCTACTGCCAGGGCATTCCATGAACTCACGACTCGCTGAGTAAAGAACCTACCCCCAACATCTGTCCTA
>NC_057746.1:25207848-25221946 GCF_004010195.1 Chiloscyllium plagiosum | reverse complement strand
CTGATACATCCTTCCTCACTGTCAACAACTCCACAGATTTTCGTATCATCCGCAAACTTGCTCACCCAACCTTCTAGCCCCTCCTCCAGGTCATTTATAAAAATGACAAACAGCAATGGTCCCAAAACAGATCCTTGCGGAACACCGCTAGTCACGGCACTCCAAGATGAACTTTTACCATCAACTACTACCCTCTGTCTTCTTCCAGCCAGCTTAGAAGAAGGTTTAAAGCTGCTGAATAATTTGACAGGGTGAGAGAGGAAAATTACCCCTTAATAAAATTGTCCTAGAACACCTTTGCCTGCCCTTTTGATTGTTAAATGCAGACACGATTGTACAGAAACTCATCAGAAACGCCAACTTGTTGGAAATTGCCAACAGAAGCTGCTAAGGAATTTAAAATTCCTGCAATTTAATATTTGAAGTGTGCATTATTATGTAGAAAGCCTGATGGCTATCATTACTAGATTAGGGCTGCCTGACTGATTTCACAACCTCCCATTATCAAAGTGTGGTGTCTCTCGGTTCACTGTTTAACTGACAGCACCAAGTGGTTACAGACTCTGAAGTACAACAATGAGTTTCCACTGTGTGTTCGTAAAGGGATTAAACAACGTGAAATGCAGTAAATAAGCTATTTTTCAAAAAAGCAAAATCAACTAGAGTGCATTTATAAATTAATAAATTCTTCAATGGACACTTAATTTTGTCTCATTTCAGCGTTGGTTGTAAGGCCTGTCCCAATGGATACGCATTGAGTTGGCTTTGTAGATGTGAGGAGATGGGTGGGGGATGCATGGGTTAAGATATGTTGAGTTGAAACTTTATTGCTGGAACAGCACAGCAGGTCAGGCAGCATCCAGGGAACAGGAGATTCGACGTTTCGGGCACAGGCCTTTCTTCAGGAATGACGATATTTAAGATATGTTGACACTTGGTTGGTGTAGTGGCTATTAAGTGCCCTTGCGGGTGTGGGGGGGGTATGTGTTGTCATGGAGAGTAGGATTGGTGATGGGTGAAGGGCGTGAAGTGGCATTACTTGGTATAGACGTGTTTAAGGAAAGCTATTTCATTTTTAAATTGTGTCCTATCTTTGCTAAAATGCCGATGAGCTGACACAGACCTTCACCCGCCCGTCTCTACACCCAGATGTGCCGCTCTGTTCCTGATGTTCACCTGCCATGACTCCCACTTCTCCCAGGGCCAAAAGCTGACCTTTGTCCCAGGTCAGGTGTTCACAGCTGGGAATGTCCTGACTCTGCAGTCCTGACCTCGGAGAAAAAGCCAAATTTTAATTCCTGTTACTTGGTAGATCGCTGGGATTGCTATTTTTTTCTTAACCTCACGTGCTTATGCCTCATCCAGCACAGTTGTAATAATACATACGTTGTCACATATTGCAGCAATGCCCTAGTTATCTTTGCTTTTAAAATCTAACTTGCGCGCTTTCTATAATATTCATCATGCCGTCGCTGCTAGCTTGCTATGCACCTCTCTGCAGCGATATCCAGGATCCCCATGCCCAGCCACCTCCCTGTCCCTTGAATAGACCATTTAACTCTCAATGGTCAGCACTTCTCCTTCACGCTGCACAGAGGCAGCAGTGTGCGCTATCAATAATTGCACCACAGCCACACACCGAAGCTTCTCAGACCTGCAGCCTCTACCGTCTCGAAGAGCAAAGGCAGCAGATAGAGGGGAACACCCACCAGCTGGCAAAAAACCTTTCAAAGCTTGGGTCACCCTGACTGGGAAATATAATCGCCATTCCTTCGCTGCTGCCAGGTCTAACTCCTAGACCTCCCTCTCGAGCAGCATTGTGGGTCTATCCATGCCACATGGGCTGCAGCAGTTCAAGAAGGCAGCTCACCCCTATCGGAATGGGCAACAAATACTGGCTCAGCCAGATGTCACCCATGTCCCATGAATCCAAAAAAGAGGAACAATTACCTTATTATCTCATTGGTCCTTGTTGGATCGTGCTGTGTACAATTTATTGCCTCACACCCTTTTTGCAATTGTAACTCCACTTCAAGAAGAACCTCGACATATAGATGAATCAAACTGCTTCACAACAAAAAGCAAAGTCCTTCTTTCTCTCCCATTTACTTTTGTTTTGAGTGGACCATATCCCATTTTTTTTTAAACAAAGGGTGAGAAAATAGATAAAAGACTTTTTTTGTGTCCAACGTAAAGTTTCGAAGCTGATAATGCACACCAAGATGGAAAATGTACCGACTGCAGGTAGGTTTCTCCACGCTCAGCAGTTGTGCAGATGGGAACCTGGGGTGCTTATCAAACCTGAAGGTGCAAGTCAGGTTTGGTAGGATCCCAGTGTAGATCAGCAGTGAAGGAAAGGGAGTGCTCAACTGTACTTGTTCAAGTTGGAGGTGGGAGGTGCTCTTCCATTTGACAGCACTGGTTACAACTTCCTGCAAGCTGTGAATTTGACATTCTGTAGTTTTGCCCTTGAAAGTACATTATCTCTCCCTGTCGTGGACAGGGGGAGATTTGTAAATGCTCTACTTACTGTATCAAGTGATAGTTACAGCTTTCAAAAGTCAACTCTCTTACCCCTCCCACCACCACCCCCTGAAGCTGCCCACATTTTAAACTCATTGACCATTTTTTAAATGAAATGACACTTGAGCAGAACCGTCAAATGTTAAGTATGACTGTTATTAATTTTAACTAGTGATACTGATTGCACTGATATTCATCAGGAAATCTGACACAATGGCACAGCAAAGTTTGGCTCTAAGCACCTGACATCCAGGCAAAACTGTCAGCCGTGCAATTCATGGGATGGTCAGAGCAGATTGGAGTGAATCTGTTTTCCACCCTGTCTGTAAAGCTAATAGAAAGTAAATAAATTAGCATGCTACGTAAAATTGATAACAGATAGGGCTATTACCCATAATATGCCATTGCCCAGGGAATTTGAGTATTTCAAGGAAGGTTGAATGACAAAATGAAAATGCATTTCAATCGCTCAATGGAATTGCTGTCATTCTGAGTTGCGCAGATTATCTTGAAATCTGAATTTTGGGATTTCAAAGTTTTGGTGCTTGAGAAGGTTGGGAGGTTCAGCATTTTTTAGAAATCACTTGAAGAACTTGTGGCAGAAACAACACATCACCTGGTGATATTGTAGCACAATAACTAGGGCCAGTTTAGATAGGATCTCATGTTTTAAAAAAGTTTGACAACAGCTCAAACGGATATTTGGACAGAAGTCTGCTTTGATAGATACTTTTTAATGCGATATATAAATACACAAGGTTGTTATATATCCATGTAGCATTAACGCCTTGCTGACTCAGCACTGCTTATACTGCCAGGAAGTTATGCTTAAATGTTATTCCAGTTGCATTACTTCCGTCGCACAGAACATCATAATTAACGTTGATTATTTAACATAATTTCTTGAGTCCTCAGAGCTCCAAGTGAGTGTGTACTATATTGGAATCTACCCAAGGCACCAATAGTTATGGGGCATTTGATAAAGGAGCAGGTTTTACAATGTAAGACTATTAAAAGCCTACAACACCTTAAAGATTTACACCCTCCACCACCACGCATAGTGGCAGTAATGCTTGGCACAAGCAAATTGCACTGTGGTAACGCAAGTTTCAAAAGGGTGGCAACCTTCCAAATCCCTGACTTATACGAACTAGATGGATAAAGGAAATCACGATCTGCAAGTTCTCCTCTAAGTCACACATCCCCACACTGTGCGGAAACATCTTGACCTTCCTCCATAGGAACATAATAGATCGGAGCAGGAGGAGATCATCCAGCCACTCGTGCCTGCTCCACCATCCATCACAGTCTTGGCTGACTGTCCAACTCGATAGCCTAATCCTGCTTTCTCCCCATAACCTTTGATCCCAAGTGCTAAGCCAAGCCGCCCCTTGAACACATTCAATGTTTTGACATCACTACTTCCTGTGGTAGTGAACTCCACGGGCTCACCACTCTCTGGGTGAAGAAATGTCTCCTCATCTCCATCCTGAATGGTCCGCCCCGAATCCTCAGACTGTGACCCCTGGTTCTGGGCACACCCACCATCAGATTCCTCCTCCCTGCGTCTACACTGTCTAGTCCTGTTAGAATTTTAGAAGCCTCCATGATATCCAATCCCCCCCCCCCCCCCCCCACCTCTCCCCCCCCCCATTCGTTTGATCTCCAGCAAAAACAGTCCTCACCTAGTCAGCACGGTGGTTCAGTGGTTAGCACTGCTGCTCCACAGAACCAGAGACCCAAGTTCGATCCCAGCCTTGGGCAACTGTCTGTGTGGAGTTTGCACATTCTCCCCGTGTCTGCCTGGGTTTCCTCCGGGTGCTCCGGTTTCCTCCCACAGTCCAAAGATGCGCAGGTCAGGGTGAATTGGCTATTCTAAATTGCCCATAGTGTTAGGTGCAGGACAGTCAACGTTTCGGGCGTAAACCCTTCAGCACATTCCTGGTGAAGGGCTTTTGCCTGAAACGTCGACTCTCCTGCTCCTCGGATGCTGCCTGACCTGCTGTGCTTTTCCAGCGCCACACACTTTCTGACTAGGACTCTCCAGCATCTGCAGCCCTCACCTTCCCCTCACCAACAGTAGTTGGTCACTGTACCATTCTGCCTTTTCCCATCCAATGCCACAACTCCACCGTAACTCCATCACAACCGCAGCACCACTCCACCGCAGTAAGACTGAATTAATATGTTCCAGCTGACCTTTTGGGATCTGTACACATCTTCGAAATTTTAACAGCTCTGGCCTCTGTGTTAGTACGCTAGTAATGTGAGTGCTGTACCTCTATATGCTGCCACTGAGCCAGGTGGAGTGTGCAACTAGGTAATACGGTCCATTCTGTTTCTAGGAAGATCAGTACTACCATGCTCAAAGTTTTATGTGGCACAGACTGAAGCGTTTGCGTACATACAGTGTCATTCAGGGTGTCGCAAGGTGCTCCAGGCAAATTAATTAACTTTAAATGCAGCTGAAGTCAAAGATGGAAGCTAATCTGAAAGCAACAAGATTATATCACGAACAATAAGAGAAGAGACATTGTCACGTGTTGTGGGGTGGCATGGTGGCTCAGTGGTTAGCATTGTTGCCTCGCAGAGTTCAGTAACCTGTGTTCGATTCCAGTCTTGGGCGACTGTCTGGGTGGAGTTTGCACCCGCCCGCCCCACACCCGTGTTTCCTGTGGGTGCTCCGGTTTCCACCCACAATCCAAAGATGTGCAGGTTAGGTGGATTGGCCATGGGAAATTGCCCCATAGACTCCAGGGGTGTGGAGGCTCGATGGGTTAGCCAAGCGAAATACAGGGTTACAGGAACAGGCTGGCATGGATGGTTTTTCTCTGTTCGGGAGCTTGGTGTGGTCCCAATGGGCTGAATGGCCTGCTTCCACACTGTCGGGATTCACTGATTCTGTGTTTCTATGTGAGAGTGGTCAGGGCACTGAGAAGTGCTGCTCTTTGAAAAGTGGGATTTTTCTCCCCACATCACCAGGTAAGTGAGTCTTCGGTATCACCCTTGGCAATGCACCACTCTGTCAGTTCAGCATTACTGCAGGAATTAACTACTTGTTCCTTGGAGTGATTTAGATCCAAAGCTGACAGGGCATCATCAGTTAGCAGTATTTAGTTAGCACCTCTGAGTCCGGAGGTGTGGGTGTGTGGGGTGGGGGGGGAATATTCAAACTTCACTCCAGAAACCTAAGCACATAATCCAACTAACAGTGATTAGATTCCCTACAGTGTGGAAACAGGCCCTTCGGCCCAACAAGTCCACACCGACCCTCCAAAGAGCAACCCACCCAGACCCATTCCCCTACATTTCTCCCTGACTAATGCACCTAACACTATGGGCAATTTAACACGGCCAATCACCCTAACCTGTACCATCTTTGGACTGCGGGAGGAGCACCCGGAGGAAACCCACGCAGACACGGGGAGAATGTGCAAACTCCACACAGACAGTCGCCCGAGGCTGGAATCGAACCCGGGTCCTTGGTGTTGTGAGGCAGCAGTGCTAACCACTGAGAGAGTGCAGCATTACCAGAGGCACTGTCCTCGGATGAGCTCCAAAAGCAGACTGTGAAATGCTCCTGCTGAGTGTTTAGGAAGAAAAGTGAGGCATGGGTTCACTCTGACACATTCCCTACAACCTCACTGACGAAAAGACACCGATGGGTTCCGAAGTCATATTCATTTGATCTGGGTGCAATTCACACCTTCACCCTGCTTTGTCTGAAAACAACACCTGATCTTGTTACAACACCCCCACCAAACCCTGCGAGTAAAGGAAAAGGGTCATCTTAACTTAGGATGCCCTCCCTCCTGAATTTCCTTCCCATTCAGTTCAATAGAGGTCCTGGCTGGTTACACACTGAAAGAAACTTCACACATCTCAAAGACTAAAGTCTCCTGACTCAGTGTGACAATGATACTTTGGGGCCAGGTGATTGATGGCCTGGCCTATGTTTATGAAGATTTTTCTGCATCATTCAGTTACAAATCTTTCGTGAACTACTGAGACAACAGTCAATTAACCTTCAGTGCTTTGGTCTCTGGTTAGATTCACAGAATCCCTATGGTGTGGAAACAGCCACTTGATCCCTTGGGTTCACAGTGATCCTCCAAAGAACATCCCACCAAGATCCACCTCTCTACCCTATCCCTCTAACCCTGCATTTCCCACGGTGATCTCACATAGCACCACATCCCTAGACACTATGGGGCAATTTCCCATGGCCAATCCACCTAACCTGCACAGCTTTGGACTGTGGGAGGAAACCAGGGCACCCTGGAGGAAACCCACACAGACACGGGGAGAATGTGCAAACTCCACACAGACAGTCGTCGCCTGAGGCTGGAATTGAACCGGGATCCCTGATGTTGTGAGGCAGCAGTGCTAACCACTGAGCCACTGTGCTGCCCCAGTGCCTGTCAATACTAAGAAACCTTCCTCTTTCTCTTTTCGGGGGGATTGGGTTAAATAGATCAATCTGCCAGACAGGTTCGGCCTATCTCTCTTCCACATTATTGCCCTCCTCTGGCCCTGCCTCAGTCCATCTGCAGTTAACATCCTCAGTCATGTCTTTGTTGCCTGTGAAAGTGACTATTCTAGGCTGCCCTCCCATCCAATAGTCTCTGTAAATGTGGACTCGTTTACTTCCAGTTCAGCAACACCTTTAAAACTTACAATAGGTGCCTCAGTGTCCACATTTGCCCATAGTGTCACCCCATCTTTCACCTCGATGACTTCACCCACTACTACAATCCGATGACATCTCTGCATCTGTCCAATCCCTTCACTGGCTTCACTCCACCATTGGCAGTTTTCAATCACCTTGACTCTGGACTCTGGAAATCTCTCCCTGAACTCCTGTCCCTCACCGCACTTCTCTCCTTCAGTGACACCCTCAATCTTGGGCCAATCTTCACATTTCCTGTCACAATATCTCCTTGCGTGGCTCAGCGAGAGCCGCTCACCGATAAATGCCGAAATCCTTTCGGTGCCGTTTCACCTCCTGGTGAGCACCCCATTAATGCAAGCAGAGGTTCCCACGGTAACTGTGATGGCAAACTGGCTGGCATCAACATGCAAACCTGACGGATCGTAAATGTGATAACATCCAGGCCCCTTAACGACAAAGTGGCGTGAATTCCTTGGCAACGAACAAAACGAAGCCTCATCAGGCTGACCAAAAATCAGCAAAGCATGATGGGTAACCAAGGTAATGCCAACTATATGCAAGCACCGTGACACCTCGTTTCAACCTTGAGGGTGAGTGGCTGGGAAAGGGTGGTGGCGTTGAGGATGGGTGACTGAGTTCAGAGGGGACTTGGGCTGAAGCTACACTGGATCATTGAAAGGTAGAAAATGTGAGTAGGAGTAGGCTATTCAATCCTCTGAGTCGGCTCTAGATGCTCAACATCTGATTCATATGATCACGGCTACCATCTAACTCAAACCCCTACTCCTGCTTTCTCCCCATATCCTTTGGCATCTAACCTGAAGGAGTGCTGCACTCTTGGGGGTGACGTTAAACAGAGGCCCCAGTGCTCTCTGGGGTTGGGCATTCTCACGTGGCTTTGCCTGGTCAATGTTCAATCCCCTTCAACTAACACCAAGAAAATTGGTTATCTGACCGTTAACCCATTGCTCTTTATGTCATGTGCAAATCTGATGGCTTTCTCACATCACAACAAAGGCTCCTCTTCAAAAAGTATTTCAGTGGACTTCAAGCTTTTTGGGATGTCTTGAAGTTGGACAAGGTACTAGATTAAGAAGTCAAGATTCTTCTTTCTTTCCTGTTCTAAGAATTGTTGCACATTCTATTTTTGCCACTTGCAGTTCACGGGCCTTTCCAACTACAGTACAATTTTGCAGTTCCCACAATAAGGCACCTTTGCTGCATTGGGCTAAAGCTCTACCCAGTGTTCTGCGTCATTATGGTAATGAGTCAAACCTTCAGAACGGAATGCATCCACTATTCTGTAGAGACTTGCACAGATTCATTTGAAACAGAAGAAACAGCCCTACTACTTGAAAAAGGAATGCACTCAATAACAGAGTTCAAATCTAAATGGAGCAACAGTACTCCCACAATGAAAAAGCGGTGGGATTTATCCAATTATCATGAAAAAAATCACAGCCACCTCATACACTGTACGTCACTAAACGTCCTGGGCACAGCACAAGCAACGCTTTCAAAGTTATTGCAGCCAGTGCACTCATTCTCAATGTATTCTCAATTAATACACATGCAATACTGAATTGCGAGTAGGAATGTGGGAAAGTTGTGCAAGAGTTTGCATGCCGAAAGTGTTTAAGGCAGTGCAAGAAAATGAGTGTGAAAGTGCACAAGTGTGTCCATGCTTGAGTAACTGGAAGTGTGCATTTATATCTTGGGACATTTGCACTTGGTCATCTGTGCTTGTGTAAGTACATGTGAAAGTCTGTTTGTGTGCACGAGAGCAGGCATATTTGTGCACGACACCATGCCTGTGATGACTTAAAGTGTACAAGAGTGAAAACAGAGGCCTGCAGTTTCACAGTGACAGAGAGCCCCTCTGGCATTAAGAAAGCTGAAAACCCTAGAGGCACTGACCAATTCTGGAGGGGAGTGGGGAGGATGGTGTAGGTGTCCATTGCATGGCTGAGATTCTAGAGGCAGCTGCTCATATAAAACTGCAGATGCCACGAGCCATGTCTGATGCTTGTTAGGCAGGTATGGGAAACAGAATGTGTGCAGATTATACCCAGTACGATCACATCTAAACCATGCAGAGTAGCTTGGAAAAGTAGGGATACACTTTGAGAAGTAAGATATGGTGGCTCAGTGGTTAGCACTGCTGCCTCACAGCACCAGGAACCCGGGTTCACTTCTGCGTGGTGCTCCAGTTTCCTCCCATAGTCCAAAGATGTGCAGGTTAGGTGAATTGGCCGTGCTAAATTGCCCCATAGTGTTAGGTGGATTAATTAGCGGTAAATGTAGGGGAATGGGTGTAGGTGGGTTCTCTTCGGAGGGTCGGTGTGGACTTGTTGGGCCGAAGGGCCTGTTTCCACACTATAGGGAATCTAGAATACCCTTTTGAATATGCTCCTGGGACACATTTGGGGAGGTCAGTATCTGTTGGAGGTAACAAAGTTTTTTTTGGCATTGTTAAAGGGAGACATAAATGTGCATACAAGTGCATAAACTCACCGGAACTGCTAAAGGTGTCTGCTAAGCTATTAAGGTATTTAAAGCTCTGTACTGTAATTATTTGAAAGAAAACTGCAGTGTTGACAAAACTTCACTCCTTGTTTTTTTCACTTTAGCTGTTGATGTAAGCCTGAGGGTTATCATGACTGAGTTAATACTACAAGACTGATTGCACAACTTTCCATTGTTACAGTGAAGTGCCAACTACTTCACAGCTTTAATTGGTAGCTCCAGGCTTATGAATTTCAATGTTTGTCTTTCTCCGAATTAAAGGAACGTAAGAGGTAGTTTGTTTTTGAAAAAATAATTCTTCAACAGACAGTCAAAACTTAATTTCATGTTGCTATCTCAGCATGGTTTCTGAGGTTTGCCATAGTCGATACTCAGTGAGTTGGCAAGGTAGGTACGAAGGCAAAGGGTGGTGGGTGAGACATTAAGCTCTTATGGAGGCCATAAAGGCTCATTGGATGCCTGGGTATCGGTTAGCACGGACACTCTAAAGGCCTTTGAGATTGGATGGAGGGACAGAGGAGCTATGTGGAGGGTATGTCGGGCCACAGTGGTGAGTACAAAGCAGAGCAATGCATACCAGGAGCCATGAGAGGCAGGTAACCGATGTGAAGTGGCGTAAATGGAGAGTCAGTGTGCAATGAGGAACAAAGTGTTGGTGTATCAGTACAGGCATCCCTCCCAGCCCAGGCCTGCAAGTTTTGCAGATTGCCTGTGTCACCCAATCGGAGTATTAGAGAACCCGCAGAACCCCACCTCAAACCTCGCCATGAAAACTCGTTACTTTCTCCCGGGTCAGGTTTAGTTGAGCCAGAAGATATCTTAAATCTATATTCTGAAAGTCAGGAAGTGAAAATTCAGGCCAGCATGTGAGACGGTGTGTGCTTGCATGGATATACCAGTGAATAATGGAATGGGAACACAGCAGTGCACTGGCTTGGCTGTGTACCACAGAGAGGGCTTGGCCTAGAAGACCAATGTGTAAAACAAAGCGAGGGAGCAGGTATATGTCTGAACGGCTGCACATGTGAGAAAGTAGGGTATGGGAATGCACCAAAAGAGACTGAACGTGAGAGGGGAGCGTGTTTGTATGTACACATCAAATTTCATTCACAGGTCATCAGGTGTATTCACTCTTAATATATACATTTTTTGTGTGCGAGAAACATGCAAACATAGTCCAAAAAATTAGACTAATACACTTGGGAGAAAGGACAGGAGTTTTGGGAAGTTCAAACTGAAGAAAAATAACTGGCACACACAGATGATTTTGAAAGAATAAATAAAATGCAAGAAATGAGAAAGACTGTATGGAAAATGATTGGCCCAAAGATTAAAAATATGAAATAGCTGAATCTACAAAGCACTTAAATATACATAATAGGCTGTACCACTAAGTTCAACCAGTCAGCATGTGGAATGTCTTCTACCTGTGCTGGTTCCCTTAGAGGCAATTGCCATCTTTTTTCCTCTCTCCATGAAGCTGCTACAAATCTTCAGTCTCAAGGTCAACCCTGCGCCAGTTGCACACAAAATGTTAGTTGTCAGTCCTGCATTTAAAGTCACTGCTGTGTGACACATATAACTGGCACTGAATGCAGTCAGCTCACCAACTCCACACTGCCTGACAAACAACATTGCCAGGTTCTTAAAGCTTACAATCCACTCAAAATAAATAAACATACCCCTTACATATTACTGAGAAATTCAGCTGAACATCTCGCTCTGATTCCAGATTGTAAATCATTCCTGGGGATCCACTATTTGATATATAAACCATCTGAGTTCTCCAATTAGATTTCAGCCTGTAACAAACTCTCAGGTATCCATTATTCAATGTGTAAACCATCTGAACTACAGTTACAATGTGCACGTAATTCACTTCCATTAATGTACGTATAAATCATCAGAAAGCCTTCACTAGCTTCCAGTCTGCATTTCACATGATGTTAGATCTAAGAATGTGTCAAGCTTCAATAACAATTTAACGAATTGTGGGTATTAATTTAAAAAAGAATTTTTTTTTTCAAAACTACCCAACAAACTGGAAGGTCTCAGTACGTAATCACAAATGGAAATTTACGAGGCTCTGGATAATTCTTCCAAATCAGATTGATAATGAAGTGTTCATATTCCTGACAATCTTCTGAACTAAAATTTACACCATTTAAACATATAGGTTTGGTTCTAATCTATAACCTATCACATTGTTTGATAAATAAAACAGCCAATGCTGAACTATCCTATTCAGCTTGTGCAGCAAATGTAAGGAGGTCATCTATTTTGGACTAAAATGAGTAGAGATCCCAGTACTATTTAAATAGGCTAGGAACAGTGAAGGTCCAAGGAAAACTGCAGGCCTATGTACACTAATCACTTAAATGTTGTCATCAAATAATCATCAAAAAGACTCATACAATATTGCCCATATATCTGAAAGACCAGAATATACAGATGAGGAGGTTTTGCTACAATGACACAAAGTCCCAGCTCGACAACATCTAGAGCACTGAGTATGGTACTAGGCACAAAGATAAATCAGTCTTTGAAAGGGAGGAGCACACATTCACGAGAATGTTACCCCCAACCCTAAGAATTAATGGATGGGGCGATCACACAACCTTGGTTTGCATTCCGGAATGATGAAGGTTATTAGGAATTTAAAAGGGATCGATGTGGGAGAGATGGAGGAAAGTCTTTTCCACTGTGGGGAGGAACTGTAGAACACATAGATTCAACATTAAGATAACAGCCAAGTCATTTCATATGCAAAATGCAGCAGCAACATCGAATCTTTTCTACAACAAAGTCCATAGAAGCTCAAAAAGATTTTTGTTCGACAAGAGTATGAAAGTATATAAAACCAAGGTTGGTGAATGGAATTTAAGATAAAGATCAGCTTTGATTGCAATGAATGGTAGAACAGGATATACCGATACTTAAGATTGAAACCCAAGCTCTTCAATTACTCTCAAGTGGAATTCATTGTCTGATATCTATCATTCTTCAAATAAGAACCATCAATTAGATTCCATCGTGAAACACACTCACAGGTATCCATTATTGTGTATGTGACCAATCTGAATCCCTCCAATAGATTCCTGTCTGTAATTCACTCCCAGATATCCATTATTCTACGTATCAACCATCTGAACCCCTCAATTAGGTTCCAGCCTGTAACTCACTCCCAGGTATCCATTATTCTATGTATAAACCATCTGAACCCCTCGATTAGATTCTAGTCTGTAACTCACTCCATGGTATCCATTATTCTATATATAAATCATCTGAACCCCTTGATTAGATTCCAGTCTGTAACTCACTCCCAGGCTATCCATTATTCTATATATAAACCATCTGAACCCCTCGATTAAATTCCAGTCTGTAACTCACCCCCAGGTATCCATTATTCTGCATATAAACCATCTGAACCCCTCAATTAGATTCCAGCCTGTAACTCATTCCCAGGCTATCCATTATTCTGCATATAAACCATCTGAACCCCTCGATTAGATTCCAGTCTGTAACTCATTCCCAGGTATCCATTATTCTGTATATAAACCATCTGAACTCCTCGATTAGATTCCAGTCTGTAACTCACTCCCAGGTATCCATTATTCTGTATATAAACCATCTGAACCCCTCAATTAGATTCCAGTCTGTAACTCATTCCCAGGCTATCAATTATTCTGTGTATAAACCATCTGAACCCCTCAATTAGATTCCAGCCTGTAACTCATTCCCATTATTCTGTATTTACAGCACTGGAACCCGTGAGCTGTTGACAGTCAGTGAGGTAAATACTCAAAGTGACGCTAACTCACGTGTAATGAAATCACGAACGCGTCGTAATGGGCCTCGAGTCAAAGCCTCGGACATAACTTACAGCCTCCTCCTCCTCCTCCTCAGAATTGTGTGAAGCACATGTACAGACTGCAGCAGGGCTGGAGGGAAACAGGCAGAACGCGTGCTGCTGGCGTGTTCAAATGTTTCGGAGGGAGAAGGCAACCGCAGAGCGGCTGGCTCGTCTTGCGATCGTCGCCAGTCAGGAATCCAGACCTCAACGGGGCAGTTCTGCCCCGCCAGGTCCACCGGCTCTGTCAGGCCCCCTCAGGCCGGGGCAACTGTGCAACACGAGTCCCCCCCGTCCCAGCTCCGTGCACTTCAGCATCTCGGTAGCTGCGGCCGCGTTACCATCCACTCTGCCCCAAGCCCAGGACAACCCACTTCCCCTGTGCAGAGGCCATCACTAGCCCGTACGTACTGTCCCAGTCGGTTGGTAGCTGCTGGCGATCGCAACTGTGTTTGGAAATATCTCTCCTGGAGAACATTTCAATCAGAGCGATTTAGATGGTGGTGGGGGGGAGGGTGGTGGTGGGT